>NW_026592732.1:333673-366018 GCF_907164565.1 Psammomys obesus | reverse complement strand
TCTTTCTTTCTTTCTTTCTTTCTTTCTTTCTTTCTTTCTTTCTTTCTCTCTCTCTCTCTCCTACCCTGCCCTTAATAAAACTGTGTGACACCCTCCTCATTCCCTTAATAAAACTTTCCATGTGGAACCATTCGAGTGGCATGATTTGTGAACCCGCTGTGTAACTTTGCTGTACAATCCTAACAGTATGTTCTCACTTATAAGCAGATATTAGACCAATGGTACAGGATAACCATACTACAATCCACAGACCTAAAGAAGCTAAGTAATGAGGAGGGCCCACAGGAGGGTGCTGGTGAAGAGCTTAAGATAGCCTGAATATAACTCCATTTTGAAATAAAGATCTTGACTGGGAACTGAATTCAGGCACCAGGAAATATCACAGAATGTACACCTGGCAGCAAACAACAGCAGTTAACTCTCCTAGTAACAGCCTCCAGGAAATATAGCAGAATAAATACTTCATAGAAAATAGAGACAAACTCCCTGGCAATAATCAATGGGAATTGGTTGAGAATCGGGTGGGAAAATTCTCCCCAATGTTTCAGATATGGTTTAGAAAAATAGCCATTGTGATTATATGCCTTAGCCATTGTGATTATGTGCCTCAGAAAAGGTCACCCCGCCCTGCTAAACTTCACCCAATTCTGTAACACCAAGGCTTGTGCCCCCTGCTTGTTGCCATGGAAACCCCACGGCTCACAGACTTTCCCTTTAAAAATCCTGCTCACTTAGAGCTCGGGGTCCCACTTCTCTACTGCTGCGCCAGTGAGACTTGGGTCCTGAGTTCGATTGCTCTCATAATAAAGCTCTCTTGCAATTGCATTGAGTCGTCTCCTGGTGGTCTCTGAGGGTCCCATGTACCTGGCATAACAGTATATCATAAAGTAGTAAGAAAGCCACGTGGAATTGTACTAAAACCACTTTATTGATTTAAAGATAAAAGATCATAGTGCAGCCAGGGGTATTAGCTCACACCTGGAATCTCAACACTCAGGAGAAGTAACAAGATAGCCAAAATGTTTAGGCCGGCCTGGACCACACAAAGAAATGCTGTCTCAAAGCAGCTGCAAGTGGCCTGTACTGCAGCCTGAGGCCGTGTGGGTGTCAGCAGGCATTGGTGTGGCCAGGGAGGCCATGCTGGTGAGAGCGGCATGTGCTGCCACTTTCGCCCAGGCTGATGTCTGTGGTCCTGGCTTTCTCTGAGGGACTTGTCTAGGTCTATGGTTCTCCTGCTGCGGCGGGCCTTGTCCCTGCCGTATGCTTTCACGGGAAACTGTGTGGATGCCCACGATCCATGCTCCCACTGACTTTGAGGAGTCTACCATGGCTGGAATATCAAGGACTGCAGACTCACAGTTGAGAGGGAGGGTCATGGAAGGCTTCTTTGACACCCCCCGTTAATACCTCAGCTCACTCTCCCACCAAAATAGGCTAGAAAGGACACCATTAAAGAGAACTCCTGAAATTGGATGAGATGCTGATGTAGCTCTATACAATTGATGGCTTCTGTGGGTTTGCAGAACTTCATTCTGTTTATGGGAACATCCACAGGGCTTGACCATGCTCCACTGAGTATTTGACAACACAAACTGGTCTTGTGTTGTACTTTTTACTGTTTTGGGGAGAAGGAGGACACAAGTTTAGGCCAACATGGGAGGTCAGAAAATAAATACGGTCAGGTGATGCATGATGTGAAATTCTGACTCAATAAAAAATATATATATATAGTTTGTAAAAATAGCTGTACATTTTCTATACATTGGAAATTTAAAATTCATAATTTACGCAGAATTTTCTTTTTCTTTCTTTCTTTCTTTCTTTCTTTCTTTCTTTCTTTCTTTCTTTCTTTCTTTCTTTCTTTCTTTCTTTCTTTCTAAAACCTCCTGTTTAAAAAAAAACAAAAACCCTCCTTTTTAAGAAAATACGCCTAACGGAGGTATTAAGACTCTTGGTGACTCGGTGTTTCCGCACCCTCTAGCAGCGGTAGACAGTAGTGTCAGGGTACACTGAATCAAGAGAGTTCATCAGTAAATCGAAGTCTATGAAGGACTCCACGAAATCAGGCTGCGACACTTGGTCTAGAATAGCATCCAGATCTCCGAGATAGTCAAGAAAGAACTGGTCTTGGAGGGCGGTGTGGTCTTGAACATCCTCTGTGGGTTCGGTTGTGTCGGCAGAAGGAGTCTCCCCTGGGCTTCTGGCTGCCTTGGTGTCTGCTGTTGAACCTGCTGGGGACGCTGGGCTGGAATATGAAGCTTGGGCTGAGGCCGCATCTTGGGCTGTAGCTGAGTGGGTAGATGACGCACATGCTGCTGATTGGCCTGGGAGTCTGTCTCCTGCTGGGAACTGGCCATCCTGTACACACTTCAGGGCTCCACAGGAAACACTCTCAGCGGTCTGATCCCTGGAGAAGGTGGATTCTGGGTCTGGGAGCACACTCAGGCTCAATGGAGGAGGAGAGCTGATATGGGACAGTCCCTCCCACGTGGAAAAACTGGATTCTGAATTTAGGGAAGTACTAGAGTGGCTGAGTTGAGAAGGGTAACTGAAAACAGACTGTATCTGGGGCGGCGAATCCTCACGGACAGTGCCTTTGGGGCTGGCAGGCCTGGGGCAGGAATCCTGGCCTTGCTTCCATTGCAGTGCTCTGTTCTGCTGCTGCTGCTGCTGCTGCTTCAGTCTTGTATTCTTTAAGTTGAGCTCTTCACAGGCCCAATCAATATTTTCCAGAATAGATTTCTGGCCTGGGAAATTACTCAAGGGGCTGGGCTGAGGAGGAGAACTCACAGGTGATAGTGTGTTACACCGGGAGGAGACAGATTCCGAGTTTGGGGCAGAATTGGGAAGTCTCAGCAGAGGAGGAGCACCGACACTCAATGGTCTCTTACACATAGAATTTGCACTCGTCATCCGAGAAGGAGGGCTACAAATTTGGTGAAGGCCAGAACCACTGCTGGCCTGCTGGCCTTTCTTCCCAGGTGGTTCTCTATGCTTTTGCTTCCCACTAACTTCACTCTTCCTGGAGCAGGTCTTATCCAAGGGATGATCAATGATGTGGAAGATGGATTCCTCGCCTGTGGAGTTATTCAGTGGACTGAGCTGAGGGGGGCAGCTGATACGTGAAAGATCCTGGCACACAGAATCTGCACTGTCAGAGGCAACAAGAGATTCACAGACTTTGGGGAAGGCAGGCCTATCATGAGTTTCACATTCAGGATTCCCAGGTCTGTTTTGAGATTTCTTCCGCCGCTTTCTAGCTCGGCTGTTCTTAAACCATATCTGGAATGACAAAGGAGAGCAGAAATCAGAGGATGCCCTGGTGCTTTGTTTAGGTCACAAATATGAAGATGGTGGGTGATGACCGTGTCCCTTGGATTCTGTCCAGCACCTAACAGAACTCTAACATTCCTGAACCCAAGAATGATGAAGGCAGGATGAGCTGGACCTGAAAGCCACAGACTAAGGAGGCCTCTAATAGGAGTTGCAATTTTGAGGGGACCCTACTTTGTAGGTGCCCCTGACACTGTATGAGTCCAGTATGCCTCTTCAGTGTGCCAGGATTCTGCATTAAGAGGTTAAGAGGGGCAAGTGTCAGATTGGTTTCCAAAGTGTTTGTATAAGTTTGTACTCCCACTAGCAATGGAGGAATGTTCCCCTTCCTCTGCATCCTCTCATCCTTTTCAGTGTCCTTAGTCATCAGGGAAATGCAAAGCAAAATGACTGAGATTCCATCTTACACCCATCAGAATGGCTAAGATCAAAAACTCAAATGACAATACATGTTACCAATGATATTGAGCAATTGAATACTCCTCCATTGCTGTTGAGAGGTCAAACTTGTACAACCACTTTGAAAATCAATCTGGAGGTTCCTCAGAAAAATGGGAATCACCCTATCTCAAGACCCAGCTATACCACTCTTGGGCCTATACCCCAAAGATGCTTTACCATATAACAAGGACATTTGCCTAATAGCTAGAAATGGTAAACAACCCAGATGCCTCTCAATTGAAAAATGGATAAAGAAAATATGGTACATTTACATAGTGAAATCTACTCAGCTATTAAAAACAAGGAAATGATAAAATTTGCATGCAAATGGATAGAAGTTGAAAAGATCATCCTGAGTGAGGTAACACAGACCCAGAATGACACACATGGTGTGTAAGATACTACATGTAAGAAATTAGCCATATAGTACAGGATAACCATACTAAAATTCACAGACCCTAAGATGCTAAGTAACAAGGAGGGCCCAAGGAAGGAGGCTTGAATGCCATGGAGAAGGGGAGATAGGAAAGACAGAGGAAGTGCTCAAAGAGAGGGAGCAGAATAAGAGAGGGAGTGCGGAGGGAAAGGAGAGTGGAGATTTGATGTGGGGAGAGTGGCTATGGAGGGGGCAGGAGGGCAGAGGGTGTGCAGAGAGAAGGGGAACCTTGGCCTAAGGCATCTCTGAGACAGGCTGGAGACCTAAGACTGGAGACAGGGTAGGCTCCTGGGAGGATATGAGGGTGAATCTAGCAGTGAACCCCACTAGCCAGGGAAGTGGAGATGGAAGAGGCCATTCTCTAGACAGGACTCCTAGTAGAGAGAAGGAGCATCAACCCACCCCAAAAAACTTCCATCCAAAGTTTACCCTGCATAGAGCAGAGAGTGAGAGAATGCCCCACCAACGCCTGGCCACACCCTTGGAGGGAGCCAACACCTCTATTGGAAGTTTTTGTAAACTCAGTTACATCATGTAAATATGTTTTTGTTTTAATCCAGAGTGTGGGATTTACTTTGGGCTTTAGTTTGCACACAGCTGATAGTTGCCTCCTCCGAGCGTGTGCAGCACAGAGAGGGGCGAGGTCTAGGACTCTGAGGGAGATAAACAGGGGATCCTGGAGAGAGGTGGCATGGTGTTCCCTTGTGGGGTGTAGCAGTTTGGAGAGACTAGAGACTGACTGTGTAGTGGATGGAAAGAAATGTTTCAGTGCAGCAGCTTGGAGATGACTGTTTGCTGTGCATTTGCTGTTGACAGAAATTGGTATTGCCCATAAAGACCCATCAACCCTAAACAGCCAGGAGAAACAAAGGGGTCTGAGCCTCCTCCTCTCCTACTAACCTTCTGTCTCATACCCAGAGATGGGGGGTTGGAGAAGGGAGGTAGAGGCAGTAAATACTCTAAATAAAATAGAGTTTAAAAAGAGGCATCAACAAACTCTTGACACTGTTGAGGACACAGTGTCGTGCTTGCAGATGGGAGCCAAGCACAGTTGTCCTTTTAGAAGCCCTGCCCAGCAATGGACAGAAACAGACTCTGAGACTCACAGCCAGACTTTGGGGGAAGCACAGGGAGCCTTGTGGAAGATGGGAGGCAGGATAGAAGGACCCTGGGGGAACTGGGGCTCCACAGGAAGACTGACATAGCCAACTAAGTCAGGCCCAGGGGGCCTTGTGGAGAGTGAGTATGGAGTGGACCCCTAAACAAGTGTGTCCACTAGACAGCTTGGTCCTCACATGCGTGCCCTAGTAAGTAGAGTCGGGTTGTCTCTGACAAAGACTCTTTGCACACGTGTCAATCACTTCTCCAGGCACCATGGTAGAGGATTTGCTTAGTCCTGATGTGACTTGATGTATGGGGATGTGTAGATCGATGGAGCTCCCTTTTATGAGGTAGAGCGGAGAGAGGACACAGGGAAGAGGGGAGGATGGGGCCAGGAGAAGAGCAAGGGGCTGTGATTGGGATGTAAAGTGGACAAAAATATAAACAAATGGCAAAAAACCAAGGAAACCATACAATCTACAGCCAGGGGATGGAACTAGAAAAGATCATCCTGAGTGAGGTAACCCAGACCCAGGAAGAAACACACAGTATGTATTCACTTAGAAGAGGATTTTAGCAATATAACACAGGGTAAACATACTACAACTCACAGACCCTAAGAAAATAAGGAACAAGTGGGACCCAAGTGAGGACACTTAAGTGTCTCTGAAAAGGGTTAATAAAATAGACAGTGGAAGTGCTTGAGTAGGATAGGAGAGGGAGCACAAAGAGAAATGAGGAAGGAGATCAGATGTGGGGAAAGAGGGGTCTGGAGGACAGAGGGCCTGCAGAGAGAAGAGAATCCATGGGCGGGGTCATTTCTGTGATGAGCTGGAGACCTAAGACAGAGTAGGCTTCTGGGTGATATGGAGGTGAACTAGCTAGTACCAGAAGTCATGGAGACCGGAGAGGATACCCTCTAAGCATAAAAGACTCTTCGTAGAGGGAAGGGAATCCCCCCCCCAAAAAAAAAACCCCAAACACTTTAGACCTCAAATTTAGCCAGCCTAGAACACTTAACACTTGCAGGAATAAAGGTGGAGCAGAGGATGCCCGACCTATGCCTGGCCCAACCTGAGACCCACCGCAGGGGAGAGTCGAGCCCTCACACCTTTAACTATACCCTGCTATGCTGAGAGGAGCCTAGCATAGCTGTTCTCTGAGAGGCTCCACCTGGCAGTGGATTGGAACAGATGCTGAGTCTCACAGCCAAACAGCCGGTGAAGCATAGGGATTCTTGTGGAAAAGTGCGGGGAAGGATAGACGACATGGAGGTGCCAGGAGCTTCACAAGAACAACAGAGCCAACTAACCAGCACCCAGAGGGGTTTTGCATAGACTGAAGTACCCACCAAGTACCATGCATGGAGAGTTCCTAGGCCCCCTACACACATGTAGCCAATGGGCGCTTTGGGCTTCAGGTGGGTTCCCTAGTGACGGCAGCAGCGGCTGTGGAAACATGGACTCTGTTGCCTGTTTTTGATCACCCCCGCCCCTGGCAGGGCTGCCTCACCAGACCACAGGGGAAAAAGACATGCTCAGTCCTGATGAAGCTGGATGAGGGTGTTGGGGTGTGTTAGAAGGTGGGGTACTCCCCTCTTCTGATAAATAGGGGAGGGAGGATAGGAAGAAAGCAAGGGAGGGTGGGACAGGGAGGAGAGGAAGGAGGAAGCTGAGACTGAGATGTGAAGGGATTAAATAAATAAATAAATAAATAAATAAATGAATGAATTTCAAGAAAAGAGACTAATATGAATGCGAATCCAACCTTGCATACAACGCCACCACCCTTCTACAACCTGGAACTGCCCCAGGAACCCCAAGCACTGGAGGGACACCAAAAAGGGAAGTGTGCATTTGGCTGGTGGGGGAGTGGCTATCTGAGTAGGGGAGAGGAAGACGCCAGGGGACAAACCTTGATCTGGTGCTCCGTCACACCAAACCTGTCAGCCAGTGCCGCACAGTGCTCCTTGGTCGGGTACATGCACTTCTCAAAATATTCTTTTAGGACCACATTTTGTTCTTTGGTGAACACGGAGCCTTTTTTCTGTTTCCTCGTTCGAGCATGGAAAGGAACTTGTGACCCCGGAGGGACTTGGGAAGACATGAGAACTTGTGGACTTGGTAAACCGGAGGCACCTGGGGCGACTTGAAAGTTCACTGGAGAAGTAGAGGATTTTTCACTTGGAAGTAGAGAGGAGCCTCTGTTCATTTGTCGATTTTTCGGCAATGGAAAAGCTGGGGGAAGAGGAGATCCGCAGGTGTCCTGAAAATTTGGTCCTGGTGGGAGATCTTGATGCACAGAGGAACCTCAGACTAAAAGAAAAATAGATCAGAGAAGCCCAGTCCCTAATTCCTACACTCAAGCCTCCCCATCCATTCCTCTAGCTTCCTGCACAACACGGCCCAGGTCTGTGCCTTGGCTGGTGAACTGTCGTCCACAAAAGCTCTGTTTTTGGGCCAGCACCCCAGGGTCTCACCAGCACTCTTCCCCTGTCCCCCGCAAACTGTGCACTCCTCAAGTTTCCAGTGTTCACATATGAGGAAAAACTTGCAAACTGCTCTCAAAATTTCCCAGGACCCTCTACCCATCAACCTGGAGTTTTTGGTATATCTAAACCCCCAAACACACAGAAATCAGCTCCAGAATGATAGCAAAGGCTTTTCCTCTACCAGCTCGCTCTCTCCCCCATGACGTAAATGCCCTCACCACAGTCAACACATACAAACTTTATTCAGGACACCAACTCACCAGTCAACCATTAAGAGGCTTCACCTTGCCTGGGCTCCCCTCTGTGTTTGACAGCTTCTCCAAGGACCAGGGCTTAATTAAATACCTACTCCAGGCAGGAAACTCAAAGCTCCTCCCACTCATTGGCTCCTCCCACCCTACAGACTCAATCCGTTAGCCCCACCCATCCTTTGGTGCCACTCAAATTTCAGTCCAACCCCAGAGACTCCTAGTTCTTTTGATTCGGTCATGATTGTTTCGTTTTCTTCTGTCTGTTTTTGAGTCAGTCTCCCCACGCACACAAATTGTTGTGATGTGCACTATGTTGGCAAGCCTGTTCCCATCCTCCTGAGTTCTACCACTGAAGGTGTGGGTAACCAAGACCCTGAAAGGTTTAACCATTGTTTACAGAACGTTTACTGAGTGACAGGATTGTGTGAAAAATCGAGACTAAGAGAACATCGACCCTACCGTTTTGGAGATGGAATCCAGAAAATTTCCATCTCCATATGCTGCCCAGTTAGACCCCTTTACAGTTCATTACCAAACATTAGAGGTGCTAGGTGCATCTCATGCCTCTACATGTCATGTTGCTTCAACAGACCTGTTTTGTCTTAGAGGTGGAGAAAGAGGATGAGGAGTTGAAGGAAAGTGTTGACAATATAGCATGTCCAAAAGCTGCCCAGGACACAGAAGACCCTGCCTCAAAAGAAAAAATAAATGTCACCAAGCAACAACAGACAAAATCTCTCCATGAGTCTGTATGATTTCAAAGGACAGAAATAATCGTGCACTCTTAATGTTATCAGAGGCTGCAGGGCCACACCTGGGGGCACAGCCCCGTGACCCCAGCGCTTGGGAAGCTGCAGGAGAACAGCAAGTTCAGTGAAAAAACGGGGAGTGGAGACTGGAAACGTATCTGAGGGAGACACTAGTTTTTATTATGATCAGATTCAGCCTCCATGCCTGAGGAGAAAAGGAAAAGGAGGAGCGAGACCAGAGAATGATTCAATCTTGTGATGAAGGCCTGGAAGGAGGCAAATGAGAGCAAATGTCTGGTAGGTGTAAAGGTGGATCATCACGCCTCATCTTGCTCCAGGCAACTCTCTTAGCCCCAGGCACACCCAGTTCAAGAAGATTTATAGAACCTTATAATACTGCATTTTACGTAGTGTGAAGGTTGTGGATTCACTCTGTGGTGGTCTGTGGACCCATTTCAGGAATCTATTTTCTGCATAAGAATTTATCTCCTAAGCCAGGTGTAGTACCACATGCCTTTAATCCCAGAAATCAGAAGGCAGAGGACAAGCAGATCTCTGTGAGTTCAAGGGTAACCTGGAATACAAAGGCAGCCCAGGACAGCCAGGGCAATTTCACATACAAAAAAATCTTGTCCTCAATCTTTGTTCCCTCATTATCCCTGCACTTCGTGTTGGCAGGGTAATTTTTGGATCAAAGGTTTTGTCGGTATATTGTTCTCCTCCTTCCAGTAGTCGTGCCTGGCTAGGAGGTGGTCACTTCAGTCTTCACGCCTTCCCTCCCCCTTTCCTGTTAGGAGTCTCAGCTAGAGTCACACCCATGTCCTCCCAGGAGCCTATCCTGTCGAAGGTCTCCAACTTGACAAAGCAATGTCCCCCTCAGTTTCCCTTCTTGTTCCCATCCCTCTCACCGCCCACCTCAGCTCTCCTCGTATCTGATTCCCATTCTTGCTTTCAGTCTCATTCCTTCTCCTGCCCTCTCTTCATCCACTTCTGCTGGCTATTCTATTTCCCCTTCTGAGTTACATTCCAGCACCCTCCCTTGGGCCCTCCTTGTTAGTTAGCTTCTTTGGATTGTTGTATGGTTATCCTGTCTATAGGTCTAGTATCCACTTATAAGAAAATATATATCATGTGTGTCTTTCTGTGTCTGGTTTATCTCACTGAGGATGGATGATCTTTTCTAGTTCCATCCATTTGCCCTCAAATTTCATGGTTTCTTTTTTATTAAGAGCTGAGTAGTATTCCATTGTGTAAATGTACCACACTTTCTGTATCCATTCCTCAGTTGAGGGACATCTGGGTTGTGTCCAGATTCTGGCTATTATGAATAAAGCTGTTATGAACATAGTTGAGCAAATGTCCTTGTTGTATGGTAGAGCATCTTTTGGGTATATGCCCAGGAATGGTATAGCTGGATCTTGAGGTAGACCTATTCCGTTTTCTGAGAAAGTGCCAGATTGATTTCCAGACTGGTTGTACAAGTTTGCACTCTCACCCGGCAATGGAGGAGTGTCTCCTTTTCTCCACATCCTCTCCAGCATATGTTGTCACTTAACTTTTTAATCTTAGCCATTCTGGCTGGTGCAAGATGGAATCTTAGAGTCATTTTGATTTGCGTTTCTCTGATGGCTAAGGACATTAACCTTTTTAAAAGTGCTTCTCAGCCATTCAGTATTCTTCTGTGTGCTCTGTACACCATTAAAAAAATTGGGTTATTTGATTTGTACAAAATTTCTTATGTTCTTTGTATATTTTAGATAGTAGCCCTCTGTCATATGTAGGATTGGTGATGATCTTTTCCCAATCTGTAGGCTGCCGTTTTGTTCCATTGACTGTGTTCTTTGACTTACAGAAGCTTCTCAGTGTCACGAGATGCCATTTAGTAATTGTTGATCTCAGAGCCTGTGATGTTGGTGCTCTGTTCAGGAAGTTTTTCTCCTATGCCAATGAGTTCCAGACTTTTCCCCACATTGTCTTCTAATAGATTTAGAGTCTCTTGTTTTATGTCAAGGTCTTTGATCTACTTGGATTTGAGTTTTGTGTAGGGAGAGAAATATGGATCTATTTGCATTTTTCTACATGCAGACATTCAGTTAGACCAGCGCCATTTGCTGACGATGCTGTGTTTTTTCCATTGTATGGTTTTGGCTTCTTTGTAAAAAATCAAGTGCCTGTAGGAGTATGTGTTTATTTCTGGGTTTTCATTTTGGATCAATCGATCAACTTGTCTGTTTCTATGCCAATACCATGCAGTTTTTAAAAATTACTATTGCTCTATAGTACAGCTTGAAATCAGGGATGCTGATACCGCCAGAAGTTCTTTTATTGTATAAAACTGTTTTGGCATTCCTGGGTCTTTTATTTTTCCATGTGAAGTTAATGGTTGCTCTTTCCAGGTCCATAAAGAATAGTGTTGGAATTTTGGGAAACTGCATTGAATCTGTACATGACTTTTGGGAGGATGGCCATTTTTACTATGTTCACATTACTGATCCGTGAGCATGGGAGATCTTTCCAGCTTCTAAAATCTTCTTCAATTTCTTTCTTCAAAGACTTGAAGTTCTTGTCATACAGGTCTTTAACTTGCTTGGTTAGAGTTACACCAAGATATTTTATATTATTTGTTGCTATTTTGAAGGGTGTTGCTTCCCTAATTTCTTTCTCAGCCCCTTTGTCGCTTGTATACAGGAGGGGTACTGACTTTTTTGAGTCAATTTTGTATCCAGACACTTGCTGAAGTTGTTTATCTGCTGTAGGAGTTCTCTGGCAGAATCTTGGGGGTCATTTGTGAATACTGTCATATCATCTGTGAATAGTGATACTTTGATTTCTCTTCTAATTTCTGTCCCCTTGATCTTCTATTCTTATCTTGTTGCTCTAGCTCTTACCCACATCTGTACCCATCAAACTTTAAGATCTTTCTCTTACATAAAAAAATAACTAAGTAAATAAATAACACACACACACATACACACAAACTAATGGACTCCATTTAATCCAACAACTTCTGGCTTCACCACGTGGCCTGCACTAGAGCGTGATTGTTATCCCCAGTGTGTCACACCCTCTAAGTAGCC
Source organism: Psammomys obesus (assembly GCF_907164565.1). Classification (NCBI taxonomy): domain Eukaryota; kingdom Metazoa; phylum Chordata; class Mammalia; order Rodentia; family Muridae; genus Psammomys; species Psammomys obesus. Next base: position 354,139 of record NW_026592732.1, on the reverse strand, counting down.
CCCCAGAAAATCATAGTTTGCCAAGTTAAACTTTTTATTATTATTTCTGTAAATTAGTTTTCTCATCGAATCCCCAACTCTCCTGAAAATCAATCTGTAGACCAGGCCCACTGAAACTCACAGAGGTCTTCCAGCCCCTGTCTCCATAGTGTTATCATTAAAGGTGTGTCCAGCTAAAACTGGATTTTGAATACATCCATATTTGCTGCCATTTTTTTTTTAATGTGGGGTGATGGGACAAGTATGTGTTGTGTTTCATCATTAAACGTTCTATCACACACCAAGATCTGACAGATGGGTAATATGTAGAATACACAGAGAAATTTGTGAAAGTGAATTGCAAGAACAAGCAGGCCTCGTGGGGCTTAATGATACACAGCTTTACTCTCAGCGTGAGGCAGGCAGAGGCAGCTGAATCTTTTTGAGGTCCAGCCCAACCTAGTGTATGTAAAGAGGATACCGGTACTCCTAGGAAGGTGTTACAGCTGAGAATGGCCTCTATGTGGTTTGAATCCAGTCACCTCGAATATATACTACACAAAGGTAACATTTTATTTCAATGGACTCTGCAGTACAGGCTCTGACAGGAATTCCCATATATGATTTATTATTTTTATTTTTTAATATTTATTATTATTATTAATTATACTTTATTCATTTTGTACCCCCATAAGCCCCTCCCTCCTCCCCTCCCAATCCCACCCTTCCTCCCCTTTCTGCATGCATGCCCCTCCCCAAGTCCACTGATAGGGGAGGTCTTCCTCTCCTTCTTTCTGATCTTAGACTATCAGTTCTCATCAGAAGGGGCTGCATTTTCATCTTCTGTGACCTGGTAAGGCTGCTCCCCCCTCAGAGGGAGGTGATCAAAGAGCAGGCCAATCAGATTATGTCAGAGGCAGTCCCTCTTCCCATTACTACGTAACCCACTTGGAAACTGAATTGCCATGGGCTACATCTGTGCAGGGATTCTAGGTTATCTTCATGAATAGTCCTTGGTTGGAGTATGAGTCTCTAGGAAGTTCCCCCTGTTCAAATTTTCTTGTTCTGTTGCTCTCCTTGTGGAGTTCCTGTCCTCTCCAGCTCTTGCTATTTCCCACTTCTTACATAAAATTCCATTCACTCCTCCCGACAGTTGGCCATCAGGCTCAGCATTTGCTTTGATAGTCTGCAGGGCAGAGGCTTTCAGAGGCCCTCTGTAGCAGGTTCCTAGGTTGTTTCCTGTTTTCTTCTTCTTCTGATGTCCATCCTCTTTGCCTTTCAGGATGGAGATTGAGCATTTTAGGTAGGGTCCTCTCTTTTGCTTAGTTTGTTTAGATGTACCGATTTTAGTGGGTTTATCCTATGTTGTATGTTTATATGAGTGAGTATATACTGTATGTGTCTTTTTGCTTCTGGGATGATCCTTTCTAGGTCCCACCATTTACCTGCAAATTTCATGATTTCCTTATTTTTCATTGCTGAGTAATACTCCATTGTATAGATGTACCACAGTTTCTGCATCCATTCTTCAGTTGAGGGGCATCTGGGTTGTTTCCAGCTTCTGGCTATTACAAATAAAGCTGCTACAAAAATGGTTGAGCAAATGTCCTTTTTGTGTACTTGAGCCTCTTTTGGATATATGCCTAGGAGTGGTATGGCTGGATCTTGAGGAAGCGCTATTCTAGTTGTCTGAGAAAGTGCCAGATTGATTTCCAGAGTGGTTGTACAAGTTTACATTCCCACAAGCAGTGGAGTAGGGTTCCCCTTTCTCCACAACCTTTCCAGCATGTGTTGTCACTTGAGTTTTTGATCTTGGCCATTCTGATGGGTGTAAGGTGAAATCTCAGGGTTGTTTTGATTTGCATTTCCCTAATGGCTAATGAGGTTGAGCATTTCTTTAAGTGTTTCTCTGCCATTCGATATTCCTCTACAGAGAGTTCTCTGTTTAGCTCTGTTCCCTACTTTTTAATTGGATTACTTGGTTTGCTGCTTTTCAGCTTCTTTAGTTCTTTATATATACTGGATATGAGTCCTCTGTCAGATAAAGGGTTGGTGAAGATTCTTTCCCAATCTGTAGGCAGTCGCTTTGTTTTGATGACAGTGTCCTTTGCTTTACAGAAGCTTTTCAGTTTCATGAGGTCCCATTTATTGATTGTTGCTCTTAGAGCCTGTGCTGTTGGTGTTCTGTTCAGGAAGTTTTCTCCTGTACCAATGAGTTCTAGGATATTCCCCACTTTTTTTTTCTAGCCGATTTAATGTGTCTGGTTTTATGTTGAAGTCTTTGATCCACTTGGACTTCAGTTTTGTGCAGGGTGATAAGTATGGATCTATTTTCATTTTTCTACATGTAGACATCCAGTTGGACCAGCACCATTAGTTGAAGATGCTATATTTTTTCCATTGTATGGTTTTGGCATCTTTGTCAAAAATCAGGTGTCCATAAGTGTGTGGGTTTATTTCTGGGTCTTCTGTTCGGTTCTATTGATCCACCATTCTGTTTCTATGCCGGTACCATGCAGTTTTTATAACTGTTGCTCTATAGTACAGCTTGAGATCAGGGATGGAGATACCTCCAGAAGATCTTTTATTGTAGAGGATTGTTTTAGCAATTCTGGGTTTCTTGTTATTCCATACGAAGTTGAGAATTTTTCTTTCCTGGTTTGTAAAGAATTGTGTTGGCAATTTGATGGAAATTGCATTAAATCTGTAGATTGCTTTTGGCAAGATGGCCATTTTTACTATGTTAATCCTGCCAAGCCAGGAGCATGGGAAATCTTTCCATCTTCTCATATCTTCCTCTAATTCTTTCTTCAGAGACTTGAAATTTTTTTCATACAAGTCTTTGACTTGCTTGGTTAGGGTTACACCAAGGTACTTTATGTCATTTGTGGCTATTGTGAAGGGTGTTGTTTCCCTAATTTCTTTCTCAGCCCTTTTGTCTTTTGTATATAGGAGTGCTACTGATTTTTTTGAGTTAATTTTGTATCCGGCCACTTTGCTGAAGGTGTTTATCAGCTGTAGGAGTTCCCTGGTAGAGTTTTTGGGGTCACTCATGTGTACTATCATATCATCTGCAAATAGTGATAATTTGACTTCTTCCTTTCCCATCTGTATCCCCTTGATTTCCTTCAACTGTCTTATTGCTCTAGCAAGGACTTCCAGCACTATGTTGAAGAGATATGGAGAGAGTGGGCAGCCTTGTCTTGTCCCTGATTTCAGTGGGATTGCTTTAAGCTTCTCTTCGTTCAGTTTGATGTTGGCTATAGGCTTGCTGTATATCGCCTTTACTATGTTTAGATATGTGCCTTGTATCCCTGATCTCTCCAGTACTTTAAACATGAATGGATGTTGGATTTTGTCAAATGCTTTTTCAGCATCTAGGGAGATTATCATGTGGTTTTTTTCTTTCAGTTTTTTTAATATGGTGGATCACATTGATGGATTTCTGTATATTGAACCACCCCTGCATACCTGGGATGAAGCCTACTTGGTCATAGTGGATAATATCTTTGATGTGTTCTTGTATTCGGTTTGCAAGTATTTTGTTAAGTATTTTTGCATCAATGTTCATAAGGGAGATTGGCCTGAAATTCTCTTTCTTTGTTGAGTCTTTGTGAGGTTTAGGTACCAAAGTGACTGTGGCTTCATAGAGTGAGTTTGGTAATGTTCCTTCTGTTTTTATTTTGTGGAATAGTTTGAAGAGAATTGTTGTTAGCTCTTCTTTGAAGGTCTGGTAGAATTCTGCGCTGAAGCCATCTGGTCCTGGGCTTTTTTTGGATGGGAGACTTTCGATGAACACTTCTATTTCTTTGGGGGATATAGGACTATTTAATTGATTTACCTGGTCCTGATTCAGCTTTGGTGAGTCAAATCGATCAAGAAAATTGTCCATTTCATTTAGATTTTCAAATTTTGTTGAGTATAGACTTTTGAAGTAAGTCCTAATGATTGTTTGGATTTCCTCAGTGTCTGTAGTTATATCCCCCTTTTCATTTCTAAGCTTGTTGATTTGGGTGGTGTCTCTCTGCCTTTTAGTTAGCTTGGCTAAGGGTTTGTCTATCTTGTTGATTTTCTCAAAGAACCAGCTCTTGGTTTCATTGATTGTTTGAATTGTTTTATTTGTTTCTAATTGATTTATTTCAGCCCTGAGTTTGATTATTTCAAGCTGTCTACTCTGTTTTGGTGTTTCTGCTTCTTCTTTTTCTAGGGTTTTTAAGTGAGCCATTAAGTTGCTTGAATGAGCTGTCTCGAATTTCTTCTTGAAGGCACTTAGTGCTATGAACTTTCCTCTTAGCACTGCTTTCATTGTGTCCCACAAGTTTGGGTATGTTGTGTCTTAATTTTTATTGATTTCTAGGAAGGCTTTAATTTCTTTCTTTATTTCTTCCCTGACCCAGCTGTCATTTAGTAACAAGTTGTTCAGTTTCCATGTGTGTGTAGGCTTTTTGTTATTTCTGTTATTGTTGAGGTCCAGCTTTATTCCGTGGTGATCAGACAGGATACAAGGGATTATTTCAATCTTCTTGTATCTGTTGAGGCTTGCTTTGTGACCAACTATATGGTCTATTTTGGAGAAGGTTCCATGAGGTGCTGAGAAGAAGGTAAATTCTTTTGTGTTTGGGTGTAAAGTTCTGTAAATGTCTGTTAGGTCCATTTGATTAATGACCTCTGTTAGAGACATTGTTTCTTTGTTTAATTTCTGTTTTGTTGACCTGTCCTTTTTTGATAGTGGGGTGTTGAAGTCTCCCACTATTAATGTGTGGGGATCTATATGTGGTTTAAATTTTATCAATGTTTCTTTAACAAATGTGGGTGCTCTTGTATTTGGGGCATAGATGTTCAGGATTGTGATGTCTTCCTGGTGGAATTTTTCTTTGATGAATATGAAGTGTCCTTCTCCATCTCTTTTTATTAATTTTTGTTGAAAGTCTATTTTGTCAGATATTAGAATGGCTACTCCTGCTTGCTTCTTGGGTCCATTTGCTTGGAAAGTCATCTTCCAACCCTTTACCCTCAGGTAATGTTTATCTTTGTGACTTAGGTGTGTTTCTTGTATGTAACAGATTGCTGGGTTTTGTTTATGTATCCATTCTGTGTCTTTTTATTGGAGAGTTGAGTCCATTGATGTTGAGAGAGATTAATGACCTGTGGCTGTTAGATCTTTTGATTTTGATGTTGGCTGTTTTCATAAGTTTGTGTGCTTGGTTGCTTTTTGTTTTACTGTAATAAGGTTAATTATTTCCTGTGTTTTCTTGAAAGTAGCTAATTTTTTTGGGTTGTATTTTCCCTTCCAGTGTCTTTTGTAATGCTGGATTTGTGTGTAGGTATTGTTGAAATTTGTTTTTGTCATTGAATATCTTGTTTTCTCCATCTATGAGGACTGAGAGTTTTGCAGGGTATAGTAGCCTGGGCTGACATCTGTGTTCTCTTAGGGTCTGCATGATATTCATCCAGGCCCTTCTGGCTTTCATAGTCTCTGTTGAGAAGTCAGGTGTGATTCTAATGGGTTTGCCATTATATGTTACTTGGCCTTTTTCCCTTGCAGCTTTTAGTATTTTTTCTTCATTCTGTATACTTATTGTTTTGATTATTATGTGGCGGGAGGATTTTCTTTTCTGGTCAAATTTGTTGGGTGTTCTGTAGGCCTCATGTATTCTTATTGGCCTCTCCTTTAACTTGGGGAAATTTTCTTCTATGATTTTGTTGAAAATATTTTCTGGGCCTTGGAGAAGGGGGTCTTCTTTTTCCTCTATACCTATTATTCTTACGTTTTGTCGTTTCATATTGTTTTGAATTTCTTTACAGTCTGTGTCAGGAATATTTTGGATTTAACATTTTCTTTGACAGATACATCTATTTCTTCCATTGTATCTTCTATACCTGAGATTCTTTCTTCCATCTCTTGTAGTCTGTTGGTTATGCTTACCTCTGTAGTTCCTGTTTTCTTCCCTAGGTTCTTCCTCTCCTTTATTTCTTCCATTTGTGTTTTCTTTAATTTTTCCAGTTCTATCTTCATGTCTTGTGTTGTTTTGTTTACTTCCTTCATCTGTCTGATTGTACTTTCCTGTTTTTCTTCTAGTTCCTTCAACTCTGTTTCTTTTATTTCATTCAGTACTTTAAGTATTTCCTTTCTAAAGGCCATAAACTGTTTGGCTGCAACTTCCTCTATTTCTTTACGGATGGCAATATTCTGTTTGAGTTTATCTTCCTCTATGTCTTTATGTTTCTCATTTGTTTCCTCTGTTATCATCTTCATGATCATAGTTGTTAGGTCATCTTCTTGGATTTCAGTTATGCTGGGTTTTCCAGGGCTACTTGCCCCTGGGTAACTGGGTTCTGGAGATGCCATTTTGCTCTGTCTTTTGTTGGTTGAGCTTTTACACTGGCCTCTATCCATTGTGCTATCTTAGGTGTTTGGGGTTATTTTCTGGTGGTTCCTGGGGATCCTGTGGTGGAGAAAATCCCCTTGGCAGAAAGTTGGTTTTTCCTGAAGGAAGTCTTCTCAGCTTTTTGGGTATAGTCCCTGGATTGCTGGCCTTTTTTCAGGAGTTGCTGCTGCTTACCTCAGGGATAGAGACCTGAGTGGTAACTGTGGTCTTTGTTAGTCGAGAGGGTTCTCCTCTCACCCAGGGAAGTCCTGAAGACAGCTGCCCTGTTTCTGGGTTTCTTGCTATAAATTTAATGATTAGCTGCTGTGACCCAGTTGAACATCTGGCGCGCAGCAACTGTTTGTGCCTGTGTCTGGAGCACAGCTGAGTGATGGGGGCTGGGCCCCCTCAGTCTTCGAGACTTTTTCCAGGGAAGGCTTGGGTGATTTAAGTCAGGACAGTTTTCTTCCTTCCTTGTGGATTCTCTGGAGACAGGGACTCCCAGTCTCTTTTTTGCCCTGGGGCGCACCACTCAGTCTCCACCAGGTAGCTGGTGCGCAGAAACTGCCTGTGTCTGCCTTTCTGGCCTTTGGGAGCCTGGGCATCTGCCTAAACTGGGTAATTTTCCCGAGATCTTTTCAGGGTGGGGGTGTTGGCTGAGTGCTCTGAGATCAGACCAGCCGTTTCCCTCCCTGTGAATTTGCACTGGACAGTGAAACACAGTCTCTGGTGCCCTGGGGCCCACAGTTCTATCTGAGGCAGCAAATCAGGCACACAGACAGGGCTCTGTGCTAGAGCCTGGGTCCCCGGCTCTGGCTCTGGGCTGGCTCCCGGCTGGCTCCTGGGGCGCCCGTGGAACCCAAGTCTTTTCCAGGGGATGTCTGGGTGACCTAAGGTCGGTCCCAATCATTTCCTGCACTGTGGGGTTATCTCTCGACTGAAAATTCCAGTCTCTGATAGTGTGGTGCACACGGTTCAGTCTGGGACCGTGACCAGAGACACTGGCATGTGGCTCTGGGCTGGGGCTGGCGGCCAAGTGTCTGGCGGAACCGGGATCTCTTCCGCAGTTTAGCCGGGTGAGTTAAAAGCTGATTGAACCCCCCACCATGGGGTATCCTCTCACCTGGGAAACACAATCGCCTGTGTTTTATGGCCTCGAGTTCTGATTGCTGGTCACTGTGCTGATCCTGCTGTGCTGCTGGTCAGAATGAGAGTCCTCCCGGCGCCGCCATCTTGCCCCGCCTCCATATATGATTTAAAATCATTATTATTAGAGAGTTGAGTCTATTAATGTTGAGAGACACTAATGACCAATGATTATTAGTTCTTTTTATTCTAATGGTGTGTGTGTGTGTATGTGTGTGAAGAAAAGAATCCAGAGAGGACAGGTGCTCCACAAGAAGACCAACAGAGCCAACTAACCATGGCTCAGGTGGGCCTGTGGAGAAAGAAGCACCAACCAAGGATCATGCATGGACTGGACCTAGGCCACCTACACAGATGTAGCTGATGGACAACTCTGTCCTCATATGGGTTCCCTAATAAGGGGAATGAGGGCTGAATCCCACATGGACTCTGATTTGCCTGCATCATTCCCCCAAATCTTAGGATTAAGGGTGTGCACTACTACACCTCTTCCTTGCGCTAAAGGCCTAGACTGGACAAAGGGTGAGAGGACTTTTGTGGAGTCTAGATATAACTCCAGAAATACCAGTCCATCATGTATCATGCTCCTCAACAATTTGTTTTCAGAGCTCCTCAGAAGATGGATCTGAATCTTGAGCATCCTCTGGGTCTTATGCACCAGCTGCCATGACAACTGAGGCTTCATCTACTCCTGTTGGGTCAGTCTGGGCTTCAACTGCTGCTGATTGACTAGGGTTGGCAGCTGTGACAGGGGCCTGGCCACCAAGCAGGTCTTCTTGGTGACCACACCTAGCATCATCCCAGGCCTGATCACCATGCAGAAAAGCTTCCTGGCTGGAGTTGATTTTGGGAATGGAGGCCACACAAATGTGCCTGGACATGTGGACTCTCCATTGGTAGAGGCAACAACAGACAATGGACCAGGAGATCGGGTTGACTCATCACCAGGTTTAGCGCTTCCATTTATCTCTGGCTGTCCTTCTGGAACATCATAGCAATTTTTTTGTTTGTACTTAGCCCAGTGGGTCTTGAACCAGATCTAGAAAGACAAAGGAGGCATCAGAGGAATATGTATTTGCTCCTGAATGAGTCACAAGGTGAAGTTTCTGCATGGCAGGAGTTGGTCTAGCAGTAGTCCATCATTCAGAAACACAGAGGGCAGAGGCTCTAAATCCCTAAATGAGGTATGAAGGTAAGATACATATGACCTGACACCAAGGGACTATGGACGTTTTGTGTTAGAAAGTCTGGGATTTTACTCTGAGCCTAGAGGTCTAGGTCTCTGAGACTCTTTTGGGAGACACAGTGCCCCCCCCCCAGGTTGTTGGTACCCAGGGTGAAGCATGTCCAGTCTCAGATACACATATGCCCACCGCCCACAACTGCCCAAGCATTGAAAAATCACAGAGTGGGGATTCTGATAAAGGTGCAGGGGCCTGGTGAGGGAATGGCTATTGTGGCATTGTTAGAGAGGGACAAGAGAGAGGCAGACCTGGATCTTGTGCTCTGTCACTCCAGTCATTTCTGCCAGAAGCATGTGTTGCTCCAGGCTTGGGTACATGCACTCATCAAAATGTTCTTGCAGCTTTTGTTCCTTGGTGTACACAGTGCGTTGCTTCCGCTGCATCCTTGGAGCCACAGGACAAACTTATTGTTCACCATCTTTATCTGACTGCACCATAGATCCTGGGGAACTCTGGAAGCAGAACTCACTGGAGAACATAAAGCTATCTGATAACTTGGGTGCCCCGAGTGGGTTCTCAGCATTGGGGAACCTGGGCACACTAAGGAACCTGGATGCACTCAGAGACTTGGTTTCATTAATGGTCCTAGGGACTCTTGGGGACATAAGCACCTTCCAGGGACTGGGTGCCATTGCAGACTTGATTACATTGACATTTCTGGGGGACTTAGATTTTGAGACCTTTGGGAACTTAGTTTGCTTGTAGGGACTGGATGCCTTTGGACATTTGACTGCATTGGAATTTTTGGTGATCCTAGGGGACTCTGAGACATTTGGAGACATAAGTTTCTTGCAGGATCTTGAGGCATTTGGAAACTTGTTTCCATGGGTGCATATGAAGACAGTTAGAAATTTTTATGCAAGCAGGAATCTTGTGGCATACATGGGCTTAAGTTTCCTTGATTGGCTAGATATTTGCTGAGATTCCTATGCACTGTAGACATGGAAGCATACTGGGATCTGGTCCTAATGGAGTACATTCCTGTCCTGGAGAACCTAAAAAGAGGAAACACATCAGAGAAGCTCCACCGACCCCACATCTCTCCATCATGTCTGCCCAGCATTGCTCCAGACTTCATATGCAGCAGGGGTTACTCAGGGGCTTCATTCTTTCTCACTACCTGCCTCTTTGTCTCCTATGCCTGTAAGTATTCTCAACATTGCAGCAAACATGCAAACAGGGAGGCTCCAATGGGAAGGACTCCTCCAATGTTCAAAAGTTCCAGGTCCTTTTTTCTTCCCCTGGTGCCCTCTGTCACCATCCAAGGACTGAAGGGCCTTAGAACAGGCAAGATCCAACTGCCCCCATCCCACCCCCATCTTCTACAAAAAAGCATGCATGGCATGCATGGGTCGTCCATCTAACCCAGATCCCCACTGGTATTGAAGCTCTACTCCAAGGACCTGGCCTTACCTGAATCTTTTTCCAACACCCTCTCTACAGCTACACCTTTCAGCCCTTCATATCTAGAAGACCACTGAAGATTAAAATCAACTGGAAGTGTGGCAGTGGTGGTGCTTGCCTTTAATCCCAGCACTTGGGAGGCAGAGACAGAGGCAAATCTCTTTGAATTTGAGGCCAGCCTGGCCTATAAAGTGAGTCCTGGATAGCCAGGGCTACACAGAGAAACCCTGTCTTGAAAAACAAACAAACAAACAAACAAACAAACAAACAAACAAGAAAACAAACCACAAAATCCAAAATCAAAAGTATATTTAACAAAATAGGACCTGGTGGAGAATTTGTCTCCATGTCTGATTTTGTATATAAATTTAGTCTTTAGCATCCAGGACCCACATGTGGAGGCTGAAAACTAGGCTTCCATTTCCACTATGTCAACTATGGAAATAAAATTCAGGCTTGGTGACAAGGTCTTTGGCTGTGCCTTTCCCAAGTTTATGATTTCTTGACTCTAAGGGTCATGTCTCTAGCTAGAGTAGAGACTGACACTTGCTTCTGTAGCTCAGGCTGATCTGAAACTCCCTGCATGACTGAGGATGGCTGAATATCTTGTTCCACTGGCCAAAAAATACTGAGATTAGAGGCCCAGACTATTTTAGTGTGTCTTTACCATGCTCTTTAGCTGATACTGAGTATCTCATGGAGACATTGTGCCATAAATGGATATCTATTCTGCTTCCTTTTGGAAATTTTGTGTCTTAGGGGCATATTTTATCTTCCTCTGAGAGATCCAAGATTTAAAATTCAAATCTTGGGGCCATACAACTAGGGTCCTGGATAAAAGTTTAGACAAAGAACCAGGCTAATTGAGACATGTTCGGCCTACTGCAGGGAGTAATCATGCTTGCCACATTTCTTCCTGAACTTAAGAGATACGGTTTCCTGGCAACCCACTCTGTTGTAATTGAAAATTAATATTTACTAATGATTATCTTTTAGTAATGCTGTTGTTAGTCCTAAACAGCTGTATACAGAAATCACCACACAGAGACTGGGTTTTTAGTTAACCTAGAACACAGTGCTGGGCAATAGTTACTTCCTCCTAAACCTCCAAGCCCTCATAGTTTCCTAACACTTAGATTTCCCACATTATACTTGCTTTTTGTGAAATCTTAGGTCTGGTTCATGTTCCACGTCCTCCAAGATCTCTCCTCTGGCTCTGTTCTTCTAGCTCTCCTCTCGCCCCTTCTTCTCCCACTCATTTCCTGCCCTCTAGCTCCTCCCCTCTTTCCTGTCCTCTGGCTCCTCCCAGCTCAACATTGTGTCTAGTTGCTTTATTTTGGCCTGTTTACACAAAAGTTAAGAACAGGATGCTTAGAATGAGTATCACAATGCAATATCCAGATTGAAACCGGGGGAGGGGGAGAAATCAGCATTTGAATGAACAAGGGTAAGGTGTACACATTTTAAAAGAACATTATACCAACACCACCCAGATGGCCCCAGATGACCACAGTGAGTGCTAACTGTTCTTTTTCCCTAGCAACAGCTAATCAGCACATTCCAGGCATTACTCATGATCAGATACCCTCCAGATGACTGGGCCAGGACTGTTTTTGGTCTTGGTACCTAAAGTAGACACCCTACCCAATCATGTAATGCCAAGGCTTGGAGCCCTCCTCTTGAGGTTCTGCCCTTTAAAAACTCTGTTCCCCTAGAACCCGGGGCTGCACTCCTCCTGCTTCAACAGGGAGCTTGCAACCTGGGCTCAAGCTTGTACCAAATAAGCCCTCACGTGTTTTGCAATGGATTCAATTCCTGGCGGTCTTTTGAGGTCTCACCATCTAGGCACAACATTTTTGGAGGTCCCACTGAGATTTCCCAGGCCCCTAGGACCTCAATCCAGAGGGTCTAGTACTGGCCGATGAGTGTTCTTTGTTTCAGTGTTCTGCCTGGTAGTGTGTGCACTCAGTGTGGCAAAGAGTGACTAAAGGGTAAATGTGCCTATGGGGGATAGTCACAGCCACTGAAGTCAAGGATACATTCCTAGCTTCTCTGGTCTGTTTTTGGTGGACACTCAGGTAGAGCCCCACTGTCAGGAGGTGGTTCAGATAGAACCCACCTTCTGCTCTGGGCTTCTGTGGCAGGGAAACCAGAGCAGAAATCTGAAGGTCTGTGAGTCTGAGCTTAGATTGCAGAACAGCTGCACTGTCACTTAGTTTGTGCTTGTCTTTCTATCTTGTTCCTTATGTTTATGAAAAACCTTTTTGGGGTGGATGTTGTACCTGCCCCAGAGAGGGACTGTGTTTCTGTTCTGGAGGAATTTTTGATAGAGGAAACAAGTCTTCGTCAGCTCCTCACCTCTCCATGCCATTTTCCCCTTCCCCACCATGAACGGAGGCCAAGCACTTAGTTTCATTTTTATTTTCAGTAGCAGAGTGGCTACTTTGTTCGTGTTTATCTTTCTGTTTTATTCCTTGTGTTTGTGGTCTTGTTTGTATTGGACTGTGATGGACGCTATGGGACAGACTTCCTCTAACCCCTTCCTGCTCCTCCTGACCCTTCCACCCACATGTCATTCTCCCTCCCTGCATCCCGCTGCAGCAGGATCTTCAGAGCGGCTGGATCAGTGGGCGCTCCAGCAGTGGGTTCTCCAGCAGTGGTCAGGATGCGAGGGTGGGGCAGGGGATGAAATTGTCAGGACTGCTCCCTGCCAGCTAGCAGCCGCTGTTGAGCACACTTTCATTGTGAGCAGGGTGGGCTATGTGAGCCTGCCTAGGCTGGTGGGTGCATTTCTACCTGGAGGGCAGAGGTATGGAGCTCTAGCTGTATAGATGGGCTCCACGTGTGCAAGCCTGCCTTCTGGGAGGGGAAATGGTAATGGTAATACCATGGTGGTATCCACTACTCTTCCAGGTTCAGCATGAGAGGACAGAGGTGAGGAGACACACCAGGGGATGGCTGCATCTTGTGGCACCCTGGGAAACACTGCCAGCAAGTCCCAAACTCTCTCGTAGATTTAACAGATAACAAAGTGCTTGAAATTTCGGCTGGATGTAGTAAGAAAAGTTTTGTCTGTCTGTTTAAATGTATGTATGGCCATTACATGTTTCTGATTGATCTTGTATGGCTAATAAATTCTGTATGTCTTCGTTATGGTTTAACAGTTATTGGATATGTTTAAAGGTTAAATTTGAACTCTTGTTTAGAACATATATATGTGTGTGTGTGTGCATATATGTTTGTAAGATCTCTAGAAGCACAGATGTTTTAAAATAACGACCATGTGGCTTGCCATGCCATGTGATGTAACTTCATCATCTTTAAATTGCCATGTGGTGTGGGTCAGGGCAAAGAAAGAAAAAAAAATTACAGAACCTCTTAGGCGTAATTCTATTAATCATCCTATTTCCTTTTAGACTAAGAAGACAAGTCTCATTTCAAATTGATATTGATTTTAGAGATTGGATTGTTTGTACTGGTAAAATTTGGTTTTGACTTTTAAAATTATGATTATGCTTTGTGACTTCACTCCTAAAAAGGGTATTTTATTTTATTATTGCAATAACAGATTTCTTCTAAAAATGTATTTAAGGCTATGAGACATTTTAAAGTCTATCAGATATTTTATAATAATGTCTTTATGGATTTTATATATAAACATCTATATAAAATTTAGGGTTGTGCTTTTGTGGCATACTGTATGCGTGATTCAGCCCTAGTTTCTGAAGGTCTATTCAAATTAACAGGCTGACTTGAAGTGTGTGCCTGGCTGCCAGTTCCTGAATGAACAGATTAATGCTGTTTCTTACTGGCCAATAGGTTTGGTATGGCCAGAATATTTAAAGTACAGTTTAAAATTGTTCTATACTGTTCTGTTGTGCAGTTGGTTCTAAAACTTATTTGATTACAATATTAGAACTTGGTTATGGGAAACTGCAAATGAACCACAGTGCTATACCGTAGGAGGCAGCAACACCTAATGGGTATGTTTTAAATTGCTGGCTATAGCCTGTAAGAGCACGTGGCTAGCTACCATGTTGGTTCAGGGATAAAGAGGGTGGAACCATGGTTTTACCACCATCTTTGTTGAGGGATGCCAACTGTGATCAGTTCCCTGTTTAGTGCTAAGTGCAATTTCTGTCCTTTAAGCTTTATGCTGTTCAGCCTTAATGCAATGTGGCAGGATCAGCAAGATCTGCTGGCCCCTCTGTGAACTGCCTCTGGTTGAAAGTTTTGCCTTGATTTTAGTTCAGAAAGATATTTAAAGTTATGCTAATGACTGCAGTTGGTTACAAGATTGAGCTTTACCTACACTGTTGTTTTCAAAGGTTAAGCCTAGGACGGGTAACTATAAAGTTTGCCTATGTAGATCTACTTAAAATAGATATAGTCCTAAAACGCTTATCTAAGGAATATTCCAGAATTAGAGATTATGGTGTTACATTTTACAGGATGTAATTTAGGGTAGATAACTAAATGTAGACAAAGAGTAACTCATATGCTTGTCCTCAAACTTGTCAGAGATTGTGGAATATGGCATTTTAACATATGTAAGCTTATTATGACAGAGTGTCCCCAAATCCTGGCAGTAGCTCCCCAAGATCTCCAAGAAGATTTAGGCACAATGACAGAGGACTTCGACTCTGGATTGTGGTTTGCTAACCACTGGGTAAGACTGCCCCAACTGGCCCACTACTAGGGCCAAGCCTAAACTGTGGGCAAAGTCATTGGTTCACGTTGCTGAAGATGAGGTGAGGTCAATCTCTCATGTTCTTTTTTTTTCCACAGAAACAATTTCTCATCTTTTGTTCCTGATGGCTGGACTGCCTCTGCTCGTGATGCCATAAGACCACAGGAGCCAGGGACAACTGCCTAGGTGGTGGACTGACTAGTCATCTCTGTCATTTTGATTGGTACATAGATTGGTACATTTATTTAGATTATAATTTATCCTTCTCAGGTCTCTGATCATATTGACTGATAAGCTAAGCTAGTGGTAGCTTTGCAGCTAAAGAGCAGACAATTAGATTCACTGTTAGTTCATGAGGCAATTCATTAGCTAGTTAGAACTGCTAAGTACTAGATCTTTTATTTAGAAAGGCAAAGGGGTTGCTTGCTCACAGGCTTCATGTTAATTGTCTGTCTCTTGCACTAAATAACTGGATAAAAAGATGTTAAGTTTGTGTAAGTTCTGAGGATATGAAAATTTCAGTTAAAATTGAGCATCTAAGAAAATGTTTCAAAGTTGGTAAATGCAAGAAAGATTGGAGGGTCTAAGTAGGTGTTTTAAGATATATGAATGTAAGTTGTAATGTAAGATGTAAGAAATTAAATTAAGGAATATTGAAAATGGTAGATATTTCAGATTTTTTCCCCCAAGTTATTGTCATGCTTATGTTGTTATAAGTTTTCAGAAGTTCAGAGTTATGACGTTGATCAATAGTTTCTGATAAGCTGATGGAGCACTGACTGCTTATTATCTAGTGACAAGCTTGAGATTTTAATTTCGCTTTGGTTGTCTTCTGGAGATAGACTTAAAGGTGCTTCTCATCATACTAAAAACATCTGTCTAATGTGTATATCTGACCCAAAAGCCATAGCTTTTTCTAGGCCTTAATGCCATGAGTCTACTTCTGCTGTCTTGTAGACACCTGTTAACTGCTTTTTCTAAAGTATGGATCTTAATATAATGGTAATATTAATATATTTCCTTTTGTAAACTAAAAATTCATATGAATTTCAGGAAACCAAAAAATGAGAAGACCTGGATCTGCCATAGCTCAAATGGACTCCAGATGAGTTTTTCTCTTGGTCTTGGGATTCCTCACTTTCCCCATTTACTAGACAAAATTTAACTTCTGTCTCTAGTCTGTATTTGTCTCAGCAGATTTTCACCTGGCTAACAGAATCTATTTGGGGATCAGCTGTAGATTGCAAGCTGAAATCTGGACTTGCTGGAAGCTGACATGATTGCTCCCAGACTCTTCAGGTAGATCAGCTAACCAGATGCTTTAGAGTACTGCCCCATTGCCTAGCCTCTGGCTGGCATTTCAGCCTTCCTAGCCCCTGATGCCAACGGTCCTATTGTCAAACTTAAGCAGTTTCAGAAGAAGAGACCTTTGCCCATTATCCCACCTAACAGGCTGAAATGATATATCAAATGCGGCTCCCTGGCACAAGGTTAAATGGGATCCTATAGTGTCAATTGACACATTGAAAATAGACCCTTAGATCTATTTCTTCTGGTTATTGTAGCTCTTGGACACATCTTGAGGATTTGAGGTAGTATCCTCTTTTGGGATCTTTTGGGGTCTTGCCATCTAGGCACAACACCTTTCTCTCTCTCTCTCTCTCTCTCTCTCTCTCTCTCTCTCTCTGTTTTTTTTTGAGATAACCTCCAGGAGCTGGGATTACCAGCATGTCCTACCACACAGTAGACTTGGTGCTGAGGATGACACCACTGTGCCTACTCAACTCCACCCTAACAGTTTTTTTTTTATTGCTGCTTAGGCACACTGACTGGAATTTGTGAAGAGCATGCTGATAATCCTCTTTTTTTGCTGTGATTATAGAGATGTGCACCAGAACTAGATTTCTGTTTCTTTAATGACTTATTTTTATTTTTTGTCATTGTGTCTTATTGAAACTACAAAACTAAAACCTGTATGGCCTGTAGTACTGCCAACTAGATGTTTGACATGATGTCCCATTTGGAGGCATTTATGCTTAATTGCCACATCTTTGTAACATTGCAGAAATTTGCCTATTTACTGCCTCTATATACTAGGTTAGTATAGCCAGTGTGTGTTTCCTCAGAGGAGGAGAAGGGAGGATCAGGTGAAGGCCAGCCTTGACTACACAGCTCCAATGGACACATGTGCTATAGGAAAACCTGCCTTGAATAGAAAAACAAACAAACAAAAAACAAAACCATGAAACAACAAAAAGCAAAACAACTCCATAAGTCTCTAGGTTTTTAATGAGAAAAATAGTCATAGACTGTTGGTATAATGTGGAATGTATACAATTTATCTTTGTTCATTCAAATGCTGATTTCTTTACCTCACTCTCTGGTTTAAATCTGGACATTGCATTGTGATGCTTAGAATAAGCATTACCTGTCTCAAGTTTGTGTAAGCATGCTACCATTTGTTCTCTGTATTGTCAATAAAACAACCAGCCCCAATGCTGACAATGGAGAGAATAGGGTGGAACATCCTGGTCTGGAGGAGAGGAGAAGGAAGCAAGTGGGAGGACTGGGAGAGCAGAGATCATCAGAAGAGGTCTTGGAACCATGAGGCAAGATGAACCGGACCTAAGATATGACTGAAAGCAAGTATAATGGGTAAAATCTGAATGAGAGGAAGCTATGTGGGCTTGGAGGTTTAGGATGGAGTAACTATTGCCCAGCATTGTGCCCTAGGTTAGTTAAATAAATCCTAGTCTCTGTGTGGTGATTTGGGTATACTGCTGGTTTAGGAATAATCGCTGTTTAACTAAAAGATAAATCAATAATAAATATTAATAGTAACCCACAACAAATGGCACCCAACCAATCTAAGTAGCCACACCCTTTAAATCATACTCTATCATAATTTGGTGTGGGGGGGGGATAAGCTCCAGTGATACAACCCAAACTTAAAACCTAAAAACTCCCAGGCCAATTACTATCTCTATAAGAGAGCCTCTTAAACTGGCCCAGGAGCAAAAGACAGCCTACTGTGGGCAGACCAGACAGAAAGGAATCAGATTTAATGAAATTTACTGCCACTACCATCTACTGCCAGGGGATACACAAGCTTTGCTCCTTGTTGCTGCCAGCTGGCTCAGCTTTTACAGAACAACAAGGGCCATGGCTACGGAGACTTTGCAAGGTGGAGAGATGATACTGGGAGGCAAACAGACCTCTAGGGAGAGCTCAGCCTGAAACTGTATCTAAAATAAAAACACCTTGGCAGAGGGTGTTTGGATCACTTTTGGCTTTGTTTTGGTTGTCATAGTCCTGGATCTGGTTGCAATGCATCTAGTTGTGATGGCTCTTCTCCATGCCTTCTCCAAGAAAGTTCAAAGAGAAAGTGGGGAAAAGCCAAGTTTCAGACTACAGAAAGGGCACTCTTCCTGATAAAAACTAGATTGATAGCAGCTGGAATTCAAATCTCTCTGGCTGCAAAATGCTCACCAGCTCTTTCTGGGAAGGGTCCACCAACACTTTAGCAACAACTAAGTTCCAAAAAATAATGAACTGGGCTTTGCTTTTTACAGCCTAAATTGGCACAACTAGCCCAAAGCTTAACATTTTCTTGTTTCGTTGTTTGATTTTTGTTTAAAGGCTTTGAGTTACAATGATATGGATTTGAGATAAAATATTTGAACAAGACAGTGAGGACACATGCCTTCAATCACAGCACAAAGGAGACAGAGACAGGCAGATATCTGAGTTCCTGATCAACCTAATTTACATAGTAAAGTCAGGGCAGGAACTCCTGCTGTTTAACTGCTTGCAGAGACAGTCTAAGATTCCAAATGACAAACTTTTCCTTAAGGTTTCTATATACGTTATTTTTTCTTAATAATGGATGTTATGTCCTTACTGATCTAGAGTTTGGATTCACTTCAGTTTTAGGATTATGTAAAGAGAGATGACATCACACTGCTCTAAAAAGGCCAGCCAATCTCCCCAGAGAGTGGGGCTTCCACAGGAGAACTGGTGCCGGAGTACATTTTGGCTTAAGAGATATGTCCTGATAGTCAATGTAAGGATTCAAAATTATGCTGGGAGACAAACATGCAAAGTGCATGCCTCCCATGTAAAAATAAATAAATAAAAAACCTTTTAAATGCTGGCTGAATTAAGGTGTTACACTGCTCTGGCAGTTGGCTTATCCTTTTGAACATGAGACATTTTCATGGGGGGGCAAATGTTGATCAGGTCTGATGCAAAAAGACACAGGGGGCTTACAGATGGCAAACTACACGCCAACCTACTTAAGTCCTAAAAACTCAAAAATTACAATTCATATGTTTAAAAGGTGGAACTGTCGATCCCATATCAAAAAGGGGGCAAACCAAAGACAGCCAAAACAAATGTAAAAACCCAGGTACAAGATGCCTAGGATATAATTAAATGCTAAAAGTAAAAGGGAGTTTACATATAAAGTTTGACTATAAAGGCATAACTATCCATTCCATATATAAAAAGGAATAAAACAAAAATAGCTACAACACATGTTAAAAACGCAGGCCTAGACCTCTAAACAGGTAGAGGTCTGCTTAAACTCTAAGTTAAAAAGCAGTGTATATAAAGTTTACTTAAAACATACCTTTTCTATTGCTCAAAGCAACCAGCTTGTCTCTCTAATGGGAGGCCTTCTCTTGGGAGACAGGTAACAGCTTGGCCTAAAACAACAGGTACCCAAGAACCCAGGAATATTTAGGTTCATACAACCTTGTTTTTATTTCAACATGATAATGATTGTATGTTCAATAATAATGGAAACTTATATTGCTGATCCCACTACATGGGAATAACCCTGAAAATGACAGACATGAATGTCTATGCATAGCCAAGAATTCTTTTTGGTTATAGAATCCCCGTGACATGTACATGTCATCTTTTCATATGTCATGATTAAAGATTTACAGATGTCTTTCTTCGGCTCAGACAAAGAGCAGAGAGCCATCCTTAGTTGATCTGTGTATCCAGTACATTTCATACACTTACAATTTTAGAACTGTATACTGCTTGTGAGAAATTATGTATTTTCAGAGCAAAAGAACCAGACATCAGTGATGCTGGCTCAAACCTGACAGGATTCATCCTTTCAGCTTGCTGAGATGCTGACACATCTGTTCCAGCATCCTGCATGTTCCAGCCTCAACTGAGTCAGTTGCTGCTCCTCATTAAAGTCTGCTCCCAAGAGAGCTTTGAAAAAAGCTCTCAATTGGTCCAGCATTTCAGACTGCTCCAAACAGGATTTTTATTGAGCCAGGAATTTCTCAACATTTAGAGACTGGACCACAAATGTTATTGCTGCCTTGTTTAACCATTTTTCCCAATTTTCTTTGGGTCAAATAGGATTGCTTCACCCCAAAAATCAGCTAGAGAAAATTCATGAGATCAATACCCCATTTCCTTAAGGTGTTTGGATAGGTTCTTGGTTGTTTTCTCGGGCTATGAATGTTTATTGTCATTGGGTGATGGTTATCAGTTATTAATAGTCTTCTCCAGAGAGAAAACAAGGTTAAACTCAGGAATTTTTTCTTTTCTTTTTGCTTTTCTCTTTCTTTCTTTCTTTCTTTCTTTCTTTCTTTCTTTCTTTCTTTCT
>NW_026592732.1:270168-333663 GCF_907164565.1 Psammomys obesus | reverse complement strand
TCTTTCTTTCTTTCTTTCTTTCTTTCTTTCTTTCTTTCTTTCTTTCTTTCTTTCTTTCTTTCTTTCTTAGATGAGGAGAAAAGGGATTGAAAAGAAAGAAAGGGGAATACAGGGATATCTAAGACAAAAGGCAGATTATTAAATCTACTCAATTTAAGGCTTTATTTGTTATCACAGATAAGGTTATTTTTTAAGTCATTGGTATAGGTTTTTGTATACTGATACAAAATGAATTTAATTTTGATACATTGATATAACTTTTAGTATATTGATACAAATTCAAGGTTACCTCCAATACTTTTAAACTGCTATTACAAACTGTTTAGGATATTAGGTAATGCAAGTTAATTGTTAGTTAATCAACTCATGGTCATGTCAGACACTAGTCTAATTTATCACAGAAATTTATTATCCTAGGTTTAACAGATATAATTATTTAGATAGATAAATCATATAAAGATAGATAGACAAGTCTTCAAAAACCCCAGAGACCTACAGAATCTGACATTTAGAAATGTTTTTATTATTTTAAAGATTCTTTGACAATGAGGTATGTCATCTCATGGCAGCACCCAGTCTACCTACTGTTTTGACTCGGATCCTTTAATTACTAAATCTGGAGCTGGTGAGTAAAGAAAATTGCAACCCAGTTTGGATCTGAGTTTAATCCTGGGACCAACAAGGCAGAAGGGTGATCAAACTTCCAAAATTTATCTCTTGACTTTTATGCATATAGCATGATAGCCTCAAAAACTATATAACTAAGTTAATGCAATATTAAAATATTCCTAATATTTTAAATATATAGAATTATGATTCCTAATTATGTCAAATTTTTTTGAAAAAAAATCTAAAATGAATTGAGGCTCTTTATTATTCTTTCACAATGATCTCCACAATTTTTTATTACAAGTTGGTCTGAGGTATGGTTAATGACCTTAGCTCTTACTCTGTGCCATGATGGACATAAGCCAAAGTTTCTGTTGTCATGCTGTTATATCTCAACAATAGAAAGTTTACTCAGACAATAAAAAGTTACCAAATCCACCTACATGTGCATGACAGATCCTGGAATATTCAAATGCGATATATACATCACAATCAAGCCGTGCACAAGAGACTGGAGAAGGACAGTAATAGTATCTGACAAATTAGCAGCATATTGTCTCAAAAATCAATATTACACAGTGCTCCTCTGTGAGTTAATTAACTCTGTGAGTTAATAGGCAAGTTAATAGCTTGCCTATCATGTGTCAGGAAGGCAGTTCTGTCCACACGATCAGAAATGAAAACAAAAAAGAATCAGCAACCGCTCGTTACCTGGGTCTGTCTGTCTCCAGCCTACCAGCAGCGACAATCAATAATCAACCATTGGCAGAGCCAGTCTCTCCTGCTCAGGCAATAATGAATATCTATTGTTGATATGTTCATATCGATTAGCCTCCCAGTTACTAAAACAGATGTTGTATCTGCTCACATTTCCTTCCTTGTCATCTCTTTAGGTGCCCTGCTCACTCTGTATGAGCTGACCTGAGAAACTTGTTTCCATCATAAAGGGAATAGGTTGAGAAGCCAAGTTAAAATCAGAGCCATAAAGCAAGCAGAAAAATGGGCATACCCAGGCTGAATTTCAAGGATGAGCTTTATAGCGGATCAATAAACAATACATGGTAAGACACCCATCACACTGACTTTATAATAACTAACATACCATAAGAATATCCTCACAGGGAGCGTAAGAGACGCTATGTGTCGCATGCCCTTTCCTTCCCAGTCTACGCCCACCCTGCAGCTGCTGCGATGCTGATGCCTAAGAAGAACCGGATTGCTCTCTGCTAACTTCTTATAAGGAAGGAGTGATGGTTGCCAAGAAAGATGTCCATATGTCCAAACACCCTGAGCTGGCAGATAAGAATGTGCCCAACCTTCACGTAATGAAGGCTGTGCAGTCTCTCAAGTCTCCCAAGGCTATGGGACGGAGCGGTTTGCCTGGAAACATTTCTATTGATACCTTACGAACGAGGGCATCCAGTGTCTCCTAGATTACATCCACATACCTCTGGATGGTGCCACCAACCTGCGCCACAGCCTCCTGAGACTGGCAGGCCTCGGCCCAAAGGTCCGGAGGGTGAAAGACCTGAAGATTCACAAGAGGGGCGCCATACAGAGACACCTACAGAAGGAGCGCTGTGCCCCTGGTGCTGACAAGAAAGCTGAGGCTGGGGCTGGCTCCAGTTTAGAGGCGGCTTTGGTTGGCCACCTCAGTGAAGATGCAGATTGTGCTGTGTTGAATAAACTTTAAACAACAACAACCAAACAAACAAAAGAATAACGTCACAAGGGACCTTCCCTTTCCTCGTAACAAAAAAGTTAACTACCCAGGAGAAAATAACACTGTGCTTTGTGCTACCATTTTTTGGAGACTATATATATAGCAGTGGAAAAAAGTGATACATCAATTTGAAGAAAGCGATCACGGTACACTAACATTTTTAACATCTTCTGCTGAGGACTTAGTGAAGTACTTAGTCTGACAGCTGGGCTGTTCTCCTTTACTATGCTGTGATAAAATGCCTGAAGACACAGCCTAGAGGGGAGGTCTCATTTCCAACAATACTTCTAGTTAACAGTTCATGATTGTGAGAAATGTTGAGAAGGAGGTGACTGGAAACGCCTACTTCTATCCACACTCAAGATAACTTAATAGAGGAATGAATAAGTGCAGGCTTACTGTTTAGCTCACTCTCTCTTCCTTAATACAGTTCAGGATCCAGACTCAGAGCATGGTGGCACATAGTTTCAGGCTTAGTTTTTCCACATCAGTTAATGCAATCCAGATACTTTCACACTGATACCTATGGGCTAACTTGATCAAGACAATACCTCATAGACATTCCCTTCCCTTGTCATTCCGGATGATGTCAAGTTAAAAGAAATCAACATTGAATAATATTTGCAATAAAAAGAGGTTGTGTATTTTATTCTACATTACTTTATCTTATTACCAGATACTGATTTTTATTGTTTTCAAATTAAGTTCCTGTCAATGTTTAGGTGGGTGAATTTGTACAGACAATTTTCCTCAGTATTAAATGTTAGTATCAGAATTGTTCTTCAATGAACATTTAAATTGAAGCAAGAGTGTGAATATACAATCCAATGCTACACTTGAATAGTGCACAGACTCAAAAGGAGAAGGAGGGGGAGAAAAAGGAAGCAAAGGAGAAGAAGAAACAGAGAAAGAGAAGAAAAGGAGCAGCAGCAGCAGCAGCAGAAGCCTCCTTTGTTGCAGTATTGACTTTATTACTCGTGCGATATCTCCATGGTTTGCCTGAGTCCAAAGTCTTGTTTACTTTTCGCTTTTCTCTTTTAACTTTCCAGGGGGAAAGAAACCCCATTTACTCGTGAGCTTCAGTTCAGTGGTTGACCACTTAGCCAGAAGTTGACTCCAGACTAGAGGCAAAGTAAAGTTTCTCCACATACCTTTAAATTATTTTTTAATCATCTGAGAAAAAACCAAATGGTGACTAAATGACAGGAAACTAAAAGTCAGGGTTCACGAAGAGAACTGCATTTTTTTTTTTTTTTGTGTGTGTGTGTTAATATGTGAATCTGTGTGCTTGTGCCTACAAATATAAGAAATGGGCACTGGATGCCCTGGACGTACAGTTATGTGTGCTTGTGTGTTACCCGATATGGGTACTGGAAAATGAATCAGGTCTTCTCCAAGAACAGCAAGTGCTCTCTGCTGTAGCACTCTCTCCAGGTCCCCTTTCTATCTATTTTAAATGATTTCTCTTGTTTTAGAGATTATAATATAATTACATCATGTGCCCCTTCCTTTTTCTCCTACCAAATTATCTGTTGTTCCCTTTCTGCTGTTTTACAAATTCACAACTAGGTTTTCATTAATTGGGGTCTCTCTCTCTCTGTGTATTCATATACAATACATAAATACAACCTGCCTTGTCTGAGTAATTTTGCTTGCATGCATGTTTTCATGACTGACTATTTGGTACTGGATAGCATGTTGCTTTGTGACAATTCTCAAAATAGTGAATATGTATCTGTTCATCCCAGGTAGGAAACTAATAGCAGGCCAAACAAACAAGATTAACAAATAGTAAAGTGATGAACCACTGAAGTTATCACCCTAGATTGGAAACTGATATCAGGATAAATAATCAAGGTTATCCAAGAATGGAGTGATGATCCACTGACATAATTATAATTTCTGGTAGTACTATAGTAGACATTTGGGCACTTGTATTACTACATTTTTTACTAACTCCAGAAACCTTGAACAGATGAACTGCCACCATGAAAAAAAATTACTACACAGAAAACACTGGGGTGTTGCTTTATGGAAATCTTAATGATATGTGTCTTAATTAACAGATATCATGAATCAAACAGACCTAACAGACATCTGTAGAGCATTTCACCCAAATGCAAAAGAATATACCTTCTTTTCAGCATATCATGGAACCTTCTCTAAAATCGATCATATACTTGGCCACAAAACAAGCCTCAACAGATATAAGATCAAAATAAAACTGTGCATCTTATCAGCTCACCATGGATTAAAGCTGGACTTTAACAAGAACAGAAACCACAGAAAGCCTATAAACTCATGGAAACTGGAAAACTCCCTACTCAATGACCACTGGGTCAGAGAAGAAATAAAGAAAAAATGTAAAGACTTTCTAGCATTTAATGAAAATGAAGGCACAACAAACCCAAACTTATGGGACACAATGAAAGCAGTGCTAAGAGGAAAGTTCATAGTACTAAACACCTTCATAAAGAAATTGGAGAGACCCTATAAAAATAAATCAAACTCAGGGCTGAAAACAATAAATTGAAAACAAAGAGAACAATACAAAGAAACAATGAAACCAAAATCTGGTTCTTTGATAAAGTAAAAAAGACAAACAAACCCTTAGCCAAACCAATTAAATATCAGAAGGAGAATGCCCAAATTAACAAAATCAGAAAAGAAAAAGGGGACACAACAACAATCAATGAGGAAATAAAAAAAATCATTAGGTCTTACTTTAAAAGCATGTATTCCACAAAATTGGAAAAATCGAAAGAAAATGAACCATTTTTTTGATAGATTTCACCTACCAAAGCTAAATCAAGGTCAGATAAACAGTTTAAACAGTCCTGTAACCATTAAGGAAATAAAAACAGTCATCAGAAGTCTTTCAACCAAAACCAGCCTAGGTCCAGATGGTTTTGGCATTGAATTCTAACAGTCATTCAAAGAAGAGCTAATACCAATATTCCTCAAATTCTTCCACAAAATAGAAACTGAAGGAACATTGTCAAACATTTGTCTACAAAGCCATAGTCACCCTGATACCTAAACCAAAGACTCAACAGAGAGAATTTCAGACCAAGTGCTCTCATGAACATTGTTGCAAAAATACTCAATAAAATACTCACAAACTGAATCCAAGAGCACAGCAAATACATCATCTGCCATGATCAACTAGGTTTCAACCCAAAGATGCAGGGATGATTCAACATAAAAAAAAAATCCATCAAAGTAATCCACCATATTAACAAACTCCAAGAAAAAAAATCTCATGATCATTTCATTAGATGCAGAAAAAGCCTTTGACAAAATGCAACACCCCTTCATGATGAAAGTCTTGGAGAGATCAGAGAGATACAAGGTCCAAACCTAAACATAATAAAGGCTATATACAACAAGCCGATTGCCAACATAAATTTTTTTCTTTTTAAAATTTTTATATTAATTGCAGTTTATTCACTTTGTATCCCAGCTGTAGCCCCTTCCTCATTCCCTCGCAATCCCACTCTCCCTCACTCATTTCCTCCCATGGCCTTCTCCAAGTCCACTGATAACGGAGGTCCTCCTCCCCTTCCATCGGACCCTAATCTATCAGGTCTCATCAGGACTGTCTGCATTGTCTTCCTCTGTGGCTGCTCCCCTCTCAGGGGGAGGTGATCAAAGAGCCAGCCACTGAGTTCATGTCAGAGACAGCCACTGTTCTTCTTACTAGGGAACCCACTTGTATTCTGAGCTGCCATGGGCTACATCTGTGCAGGGGTTCTAGGTTATCTCCATGCATGGTCCTTGGTTGGAGTAGCCAACATAAAATTAAATGGAGAGAAACTCAAAGCAACTCCACTAACATCAGTGACAAGACAAGGCTGAACACTCTTTCCATATCTCTCCAATATAGTATTTGAAGTTCTATCTAGAGCAATAAGACAACCAAATAAGATCAAGGCTATACAAATCAGAAAGGAAGAAGTCAAAGTATCACTATTTTCAGATGATCTGATAGTGTATGTAAGTGACTCTAAAAATGCCATCAGAGAATTCCTACAGCTGAGAAGCAGCTTCAGCAAAGTGGCTGGATAAAACCTTAATTAAAAAAAAAAATCAGTAGCCTTCCTATACACAAACACCAAACAGGTTGAGAAAGAAATTAGGGAAACTATACTCTTCACAATAGTCAGAAATAATATATAGAATCCTGGTGTAACTTTAACCAAACAAGTGAAAGAGCCGCATGACAAGAACTTCAAGTCCATAAAGAAAGAATCTGAAGAAGGTGCCAGAAGATGGAGAGATGTCCCATGCTCCTGGATAGACAGGATTAATATAGTAAAAATGGCCATCTTACCAAAAGCAATCTTCAGATTCAATCCCCACCAAAATACCAACACAGTTCTTTACAAACCTTGAAAGAATAGTTCTAAACTTCAGAAAACAAACAAACAAACAAACAAACAAACAAACAAACAAAAAACCCAGAATATAAAAAAACAATCCTATCCATTAAAAAAATCTTCTGGAGGTATCTCCACCTCTAACTTCAAGCTATACTACAGAGAACTAGCAATAAAAATTTCATGGTATTGGCATACAAATAGACTGGTTGATCAAAGGAGCTGAATCAAAGAGCCAGAAATAAACCTAAATACTATGGTCACTTGATTTTTGACAAAGGAACCAAAGCCACACAAAGAAAAAAGACAACATCTTCAACAAACGGTGCTGGTCTAATTGGATGTCTACATGTAGAATAATGCAAATAGATTCATATTTATCTTCTTGCATGAAACTCAAATACACATGGATCAAAGACCTCAATATAACACCAGATACACTAAATCTAGTAGAAAAGAAAGCGGAAAAGAGCCTCAAACTCATTGGCACAGGAGACAACTTTCTGAACTGAATGCCTACAGCTTGGGCTCTAAAATAAACAATTAATAAATGGGACCTCATAAAACCGAAAAGCTTCTGTTAAACAAAGGACACTGTCAATAGAATGAATGACAGTCCACAGATTGGGAAAAGATCCTCACTAGTTCTACATCCCAAATATATAATAAACTCAAGAAATCAAACAGCAACATACAAAATAAACCAATTAAAGATGGAGCACAGAACTAACCAGAGAATTCTCAACAGAGTAATCTCGAATGTCTTAGAAGCACTTGAAGAAATGTTCAACTTTCCTAGTCATCAGGACAATGCAAATCAAAATGACTCTGCGGTCACACAGGTTAGTAAGGCAAAGAACAAAATCTCAAGCAACAGCACATGCTGGTGAGGATGTAGAGAAAGGAGAACCCTCCTCCATTGCTGGTGGGAATGTAAACTTGTATACCACTTTGAAATCAATGTGGAACTTTCTCAGAAAATATACCCAGTTATACCTCTCTTGGGTATATACCCAAAAGACGCTGCACCATACAAAGACACTTGCTTAACTATGTTCATAACAGCTTTGTTTGTGATAGCCAGAATGTGGAAACTGCCTATATGTCCATCAACCAAAGAATGGATAAAGAAAGTGGCACATTTACACAATGGAATACTACTCTGTATTAAAAACAAAGAATCATGAAATTTGCAGGCAAATAGATGGAACTAGAAAAGATCATCCTGCATGAGGTAACCCAGACCCAGAAAGACACACATGGTATGTATTTACTTTTAAGTGGATTTTAGCCATATAATACAGGATAACCATACTATGAGGCATAGACCCAAAGAAGATAAGCAACAAGTAAGATCCAAAAGAAGATGCATTGATCTCACTTGGAAAGAGAGAATAGACAGAGGTAGTGGCTGAAGAGAGGGAACAAGGTATGAGAGAGGACACAGAGAGAGATAAGAAGGTGGAGATCAGACCTGGGGGGAGAGAGGGTGAGAGGACAGAAGGCCTGTAGAGAATAGAGAAACTGAGGATATCTCTGTTGGAGATGCTGGAGACCTAAGTCAGGGTAGGCTCCCGAGAGAATGTGAGGGGTACTCAAGCAGAGACTCCTAGTAGCTGACACCATAAGAGACTGAAGAGGACATCCTCTAACTAGACTAGTCTCAGAGTAGAGGGCGGGGAACTCCAACCCACCCACAAAAATTTTGACCCAATATTAACCCTATCTCCAAGATGTTCAGGGACAAAAATAGAGCAGATAGAGCAGAGATTGAGGAAATGTCCAACCAATGCCTGACCCAACCAAAGAACCACTCTATTGGAGAGTGCCAACCCCTGACACTATTAAGGAGATGGTGCTAATCTTGCAGACAAGAGCCTGACAGAGTTGTCTTTTGAGATACTCTTCCAAGCAGTGCCTGGAAACAGATGTTGAAACTCACAGCCAAAAACTGGGTGAACCATAAGGAGTCTTATGAAAAGTGGGAAGGAAGAGAAAAGGACCTGGAGTGACAGGAGCTCTACTAAAAGACCAACAGAACCAACTAACCAGGGCCCAAAAGGGTTTGCTGAGACTAAAGCATCAACCAAGGACCTTGCACAAACTGGACCAAGGTCCCCTACAAAGATGTAGCAGATGGGCAGCTTAGGCTTCATGTGGTCCTCTAGTAAGGGAAGTGGAGACTGCATCAGACATAGACTCATTTGGTAGTCTTTTGATCACTTTACTCCAGGCCACAGGGAGAGAGGACATGCTCAGTCCTGATGCAACTTGATGAGCTGGGGGGGGGGATGGGAAAAGGAGCTCTCATTTTCTGAGGAAATAGGGAGGTGGGAAGGAGGAAAGGTGGGACTTGGGGGGGCAGATGGATGGGACTACAAGGATGTAAAGTGAATAAAAATTAAAACATTAAAAAAAGAAAAACACCCAACAATCTGAGTCTCCAGAGATTTGTGTGTCACATGATCTTCCTGTATTTGTGTGAGCAAATACATTTCTGTGCAGAAGAAATGCTCCCTTTCAAAGGAAGTAAATACATATGAGACATAAAGATCATGTTGGAAATATGAGTCTCATTTAGTTGGTCTCAGTGACCTCTTGGGTCTTGGATAGCCAACATGGCCCCATTGCAGGAGAATTCCATCCTAAACATGCAGCACCACTAGGTGCCTTTGAAGTGACTGTCAAGAAAATATCACTATTTCAGCACACAGAGGAAGAGGATGCAGCCATCCCTGATGAAACCTGATAGGCTACGGTCAGATAGAAGGGGAGGAGGATCTCCCCTATCAGTGGACTAGGGGAGGGGCATAGGGGGAGAAGAGGAAGGGTGTGTGGGACTGAGGGAGATGAGGGAGGGGGGTGACAGCTGGGACACAAAGTGAATAAAATGCAATAAATAAATAAAAATCTAAAAATTATAAAAAAAAAGAAGAAATATTTCATTTATAAATTTGTTTTTTTTTGGTATTAGAAACAAATTCTTAATTTCTACAAGACTCTAGAAACATCATGAGATGATACAAAGCAGTGTTTGCTTTGCTCCTTTTGCATCATTCAGAATTGAGAGAGCTTTTAGAAGCAGCATTAGAATGCCTCACCAAATGGCGTTAAGCTGGGAACCTGTTCAGGTATTTGTACCATGGTACCTACTCATAGTAAAACCCTCTTTGAAATTTTTTTCTTCCCATAAGTCTATGACACAGCATTCAACCTCATTCATCAGCGGGGCCTCTTGCCTTCCTCATCCAGGGAGGCACACAGCGGCTTTCCTGGCAGGCTTTTCATTTCTTTCTGTTCTTGCTTTATCTGTGTGACATCCAGTGGTTTGAGAGTTATTTGTGTCCATCATTAATTTCTTTCAGATGTCATTTAGATCTTCCTAATACATCTTAGATCTTGAAATATAGATAGTAAATGTTTTATTAAAGGAAGAAATAGAAAATATTTCTGGCATCAGTAATAAAGGAAGTGAGAACTCAGGTCTGGAAGTACATTCACCATTTACAGTGTAAAGATGCTACACATTTACCAAGAAAATACTAGAATTCTTATTTAAACTGTGATTGTTCTGTTTATCTGACCATGAGACTAACACCCCAGATTCCACTGTAATTTGTTTTTGTGAATGATTTTACAAGAACATCTTTTTGAATTAGTTTGTTTTGATATCATGGCCACCTATGTAACATATAGTAAAATACTGATCAACTTTTCATCTTTAATCAGTGTAGAAGTGTTTTTTCATGTATGTGTGTGTGTTTGCTTCCTGTATGCCTGGCTCGTACAGAGGCTGGAAGAGTGTATTGTGAGTTACCATGTGGATACCGGAATATTAATCCTGGACCTCTGGAAGAGCCTTCTCTCCAACCCTATCTGTCTAATTTTCTAAAATGTTATCTTAGCTTAATTTTGATAGTTTTTATCTATGTAGAAATTCATTCGTGTCCTAATATATGATCTCTTTTAGAGATAGTTCTAAAGGATGAGGACAAAGCGTATCCTTCACTGTTTGGATGCTATGCTCTATAGATGTCTGTTGTCTGTTTTATCTGTGATGTCATTTGATTCTGTTGATTTTCTATTGGGATGGCCTGTCAGTTGTCAAGACTAAGACTATCATCATTCATGATGTGTGTGCCAGCCTGTGACTTTATATCCAGTAGTTTTTTGTTTTTTTAGCACAACAGAGTGAAACTATGTTCGGAATTGTAAAGTTTTCTCCAGGTTTGTCCTCTTACTCAGTAGGAAGTGACATTTACCATTACTTTCTAGATGTGATTTCAAGTCTATTTTGTCAGATTCAGAACAGCAACACTTGCTTATGTTTTTGCTCCATTTGCCCGAAGCTTCTTTTTTCCCCACATTTCATGGTACTTTTTTGATCCAATCTTCTAGTCTTTTGATTAACAAATTGGCACCATTGCTATTTAGAGTTAGTACTGAAAGGTATCTATTAATTCCAGTCATTTTAATATTTTTCCAAGGAGAAAAATCATCAGAAAAACTTGAGTCATTTTTTTTTTTATTTCTTGTTTAATTATTGTGCCAGTTTATTTTTTGGTTGCTGTGATCAAATACTTTTATCAGGAGCAACTTAGGGGAAAGAAAATGTTTATCTGGCTTACATTTACAGCTTACCTACTGGCAAAATCAAGGAAGAACCTTGAAAAGGAGCTGAAGCAGCAACCATTCTACAAACTGGCTTGATAACTCATCGTCTCTTGCTCATATTCGCCGTTGCTCACCTGCCTATGCTGTAGTCTCTACCACATCAAACGTCAACCAAGACAACCACTCAAACACATGATCAAAGGAAAATCTGGTGGTGGCAATCTCTCAACTGAGACTCTCAGACAACTCTGGGTTGTGTCAAGAAAATGCTGAAGCTAATTTTTGTTTTTGTGTCCTTTATTTTTCTCCTCAATCTAAAAGTCTTCTACAAGTATATTTTGTAGCGCTGTCTTAGTGGACACATTCATTTTGCATGTTTTAATGTATACATTTTTTTTTATCTCCTTTATTTATGACAAACATCTTCCCTGGGCACAGCAGCCTGGGTTGGCAGTGGTTGTCTTCTTGGAACTTGAAATTCAGCGTTGCACATCATCTGGCCTTTTTTTTTTTTTTTCACAATAAAACCTTTCAATTTATTATTTACCATAACCACAAATGTTGAAGTATTTTCTGTAACTAACATTCAGTTTGTGAGGCCATGCCTTAACAAGCTTTATTCTTCTTTACATCTTGACAAATTCTAGGACACAAAAGAGATACTGCATAGTCCTACAATGGAAGTTAATTTTTGTAATGAAAAATGTACCATGAACATACTTATCCCCAAACTAAACTACTAACACACATATGCACAAAAGAGAAAGAGAGAGAAGACAGACCTTCAACATCATAAGCTCTTTGGCTGTGAGTACCCATATCATTAATTATTGATTAGTAAACAAAGGACAAATCCTATTGTCTACTCTATAAAATAAGCCACCTCCTGGAATACTTATGGAAAAAATAATTTATTCCATAAAACTGTTCTAATGCCAAAAGAAAATATTAAAGTTATAATGCATGAGACCTCTAAGCCATGGTTAGAAAACTGCTGTGTTGTACAAATTACTCATGCCTCAACTTGGCTTAAACTTTTTTTTTTGTAGTTGAAAGAAACAAGTTTATTATTATAAATGTGTAACACATAATACTTAAAATCAGCTAATTTCAATACATTAAAATCTTCAGAGATATGTCTATAATATGACAAAATTTTCAGTACAAATAAAGTCACACTGACATACATAATATTTAGTGTTTCATGTAATCCTCTGACATTACTCTTTTTTTTTTTTTTTTTTTGGTAAATGCATGTGTTTTATTAGGGCTTCTTTTTTTTTAAATTGTAGCTATTTTTTAATATTTTTTATTAATTACACTTTATTCATTTTGTATCCCCCCATAAGCCCCTCCCTCCTCCCCTGCTGATCCCACCCTCCCTCCCCTTTCTGCATGCATGCCACTCCCCAAGTCCACTGATAGGGGAGGTTCTCCTCTTCTTTCTGATCTTAGTCTATCAGTTCTCATCAAAAGTGGCTGCATTGTCCTCTACTGTGGCCTGGTAAGGCTGCTCCCCCCTCAAAGGGAAGTGATCAATGAGCAGGCCAATCAGATTATGTCAGAGGCAGTCCCTCTTCCCATTACTATGTAACCCACTTGGACACTGAACTGACATGGGCTACACCTGTGCAGGGGTTCCAGGTCATCTCCACGAATAGTCCTTGGTTGGAGTATGATTTTCTGGGAAGTTCCCTGTGTTCAAATTATCTTGTTCTGTTGCTCTCCTTGTGGAGTTCCCGTCCCCTCCAGCTCTTACTATTTCCCACTTCTTACATAAAATTCCATTCACTCTGCCCATCAGTTGGCCATCAGGCTCAGCATCTGCTTTGACAGTCTATACTGCAGAAGCTTTCAGAGGCCCTCTGTGGTAGGTTTCAAGGTTGTTTCCTGTTTTCTTCTGGCTTTCAGAGGCCCACTGTAGCAGGTTCCGAGGTTGTTTCCTATTTTCTTTTTCTTCTGATGTCCATCCTCTTTGCCTTTCAGGATGGGGATTGAACATTTTAGTTAGGGTCCTCTCTTTTGCTTAGTTTGTTTAGATGTACAGATTTTAGTGGGTTTATACTATATTGTATGTTTATATGAATGGGTATATACCATGTGTGTCTTTTTGCTTCTGGGACAACTCACTCAGGATGATCCTTTCCAGGTCCCACCATTTACCTGCAAATTTCATGATTTCCTTATTTTTCATTGCTGAGTAATACTCCATTGTATAGATGTACCACAGTTTCTGCATCCATTCTTCAGTTGAGGGGCATCTGGGTCGTTTCCAGCTTCTGGCTATTACAAATAAAGCTGCTACAAAAATGGTTGAGCAAATGTCCTTTTTGTGTACTTGAGCCTCTTTTGGATATATGCCTAGGAGTGGTATGGCTGGGTCTTGAGGAAGCGCTATTCTAGTTGTCTGAGAAAGCGCCAGATTGATTTCCAGAGTGGTTGTACAAGTTTACATTCCCACCAGCAGTGGAGAAGAGTTCCCCTTTCTCCACAACCTCTCCAGCATGTGTTGTCACTTGAGTTTTTGATCTTGGCCATTCTGATGGGTGTAAGGTGAAATCTCAGGGTTGTTTTGATTTGCATTTCCCTAATGGCTAATGAGGTTGAACATTTCTTTAAGTGCTTCTCTGCCATTTGATATTCCTCTACAGAGAGTTCTCTGTTTAGCTCTGTTCCCCACTTTTTAATTGGATTACTTGGTTTGCTGCTTTTCAGCTTGTTTAGTTCTTTATATATACTGGATATTAGCCCTCTGTCAGATAAAGGGTTGGTGAAGATTCTTCCCCAATCTGTAGGCAGTCGTTTTGTTTTGATGATGGTGTCCTTTGCTTTACAGAAGCTTTTCAGTTTCATGAGGTCCCATTTATTGATTGTTGCTCTTAGAGCCTGTGCTGTTGGTGTTCTGTTCAGGAAGTTTTCTCCTGTACCAATGAGTTCTAGGGTATTCCCCACTTTTTTTTTTCTAGCCGATTTAATGTGTCTGGTTTTATGTTGAAGTCTTTGATCCACTTGGACTTCAGTTTTGTGCAGGGTGATAAGTATGGATCTATTTTCATTTTTCTACATGTAGACATCCAGTTGGACCAGCACCATTAGTTGAAGATGCTATATTTTTCCATTGTATGGTTTTGGCATCTTTGTCAAAAATCAGGTGTCCGTAAGTGTGTGGGTTTATTTCTGGGTCTTCTGTTCGATTCCATTGATCCACCATTCTGTTTCTATGCCAGTACCATGCAGTTTTTATAACTGTTGCTCTATAGTACAGCTTGAGATCAGGGATGGAGATACCTCCAGAAGGTCTTTTATTGTAGAGGATTGTTTTAGCAATTCTTGGTTTCTTGTTATTCCATACGAAGTTGAGAATTTTTCTTCCCCGGTCTGTAAAGAATTGTGTTGGCAATTTGATAGGAATTGCATTAAATCTGTAGATTGCTTTTGGTAAGATGGCCATTTTTACTATGTTAATCCTGCCAAGCCATGAGCATGGGAGATCTTTCCATCTTCTCATATCTTCTTCTAATTCTTTCTTCAGAGACTTGAAATTTTTTTCATACAAGTCTTTGACTTGCTTGGTTAGGGTTACACCAAGGTACTTTATGTCATTTGTGGCTATTGTGAAGGGTGTTGTTTCCCTAATTTCTTTCTCAGCCCTTTTGTCTTTTGTATACAGGAGTGCTACTTCTTTTTTTGAGTTAATTTTGTATCCGGCCACTTTGCTGAAGGTGTTTATCAGCTGTAGGAGTTCCCTGGTAGAGTTTTTGGGGTCACTCATGTATACTATCATATCATCTGCAAATAGTGATAATTTGACTTCTTCCTTTCCCATCTGTATCCCCTTGATCTCCTTCAACTGTCTTATTGTTCTAGCAAGGACTTCCAGCACTATGTTGAAGAGATATGGAGAGAGTGGGCAGCCTTGTCTTGTCCCTGATTTCAGTGGGATTGCTTTAAGTTTCTCTCTGTTCAGTTTGATGTTGGCTATAGGCTTGCTGTATATCGCCTTTACTATGTTTAGATATGTGCCTTGTATCCCTGATCTCTCCAATACTTTAAACATGAATGGATGTTGGATTTTGTCAAATGCTTTTTCAGCATCTAGGGAGATTATCATGTGGTTTTTTTTCTTTCAGTTTTTTTAATATGGTGGATCACATTGATGGATTTCTGTATATTGAACCACCCCTGCATACCTGGGATGAAGCCTACTTGGTCATAGTGGATAATATCTTTGATGTATTCTTGGATTCGGTTTGCAAGTATTTTGTTAAGTATTTTTGCATCAATGTTCATAAGGGAGATTGGCCTGAAATTCTCTTCCTTTGTTGAGTCTTTGTGAGGTTTAGGTACCAAGGTGACTGTGGCTTCATAGAATGAGTTTGGTAATGTTCCTTCTGTTTCTATTTTGTGGAATAGTTTGAAGAGAATTGGAGATAGCTCTTCTTTGAAGGTCTGGTAGAATTCTGCGCTGAACCCATCTGGTCCTGGGCTTTTTTTGGATGGGAGACTTTTGATGACTGCTTCTATTTCTTTGGGGGATATAGGACTATTTAGTTGATTCACCTGGTCCTGATTCAGCTTTGGTGAGTCAAATCGATCAAGAAAATTGTCCATTTCATTTAGATTTTCAAATTTTGTGGCATATAGACTTTTGAAGTAGGTCCTAATGATTGTTTGGATTTCCTCAGTGTCTGTAGTTATATCCCCCTTTTCATTTCTAAGCTTGTTGATTTGGGTGGTGTCTCTCTGCCTTTTAGTTAGCTTGGCTAAGGGTTTGTCTATCTTGTTGATTTTCTCAAAGAACCAGCTCTTGGTTTCATTGATTGTTTGAATTGTTTTATTTGTTTCTAATTGATTGATTTCAGCCCTGAGTTTGATTATTTCCAGCCGTCTACTCCTTTTTGGTATGTCTGCTTCTTCTTTTTCTAGGGTTTTTAAGTGAACCATTAAGTTGCTTGAATGAGCTGTCTTGAATTTCTTCTTGAAGGCACTTAGTGCTATGAACTTTCTTCTTAGCACTGCTTTCATTGTGTCTCACAAGTTTGGGTATGTTGTGTCTTCATTTTCATTGAGTTCTAGAAAGGCTTTAATTTCTTTCTTTATTTCTTCCCTGACCCAGCTGTCATTTAGTAACAAGTTGTTCAGTTTTCATGTGTGTAGGCTTTTTGCTATTTCTGTTGTTATTGAAGTCCAGCTTTATTCCATGGTGATCAGACTAGATACAAGGGATTATTTCAGTCTTCTTGTATCTGTTGAGGCTTGCTTTGTGACCAACTATATGGTCTATTTTGGAGAAGGTTCCAT
This sequence comes from Psammomys obesus, assembly GCF_907164565.1. Lineage (NCBI taxonomy): Eukaryota > Metazoa > Chordata > Mammalia > Rodentia > Muridae > Psammomys > Psammomys obesus. Next base: position 317,037 of record NW_026592732.1, on the reverse strand, counting down.
GAGGTGCTGAGAAGAAGGTAAATTCTTTTGTGTTTGGGTGTAAAGTTCTGTAAATGTCTGTGAGGTCTATTTGATTCATGACCTCTGTCAGAGATATTGTTTCTTTGTTTAATTTCTGTTTTATTGACCTGTCCTTTGTTGAGAGTGGGGTGTTGAAGTCTCCCACTATTAATGTGTGGGGATCTATATGTGGTTTAAATTTTATCAATGTTTCTTTTACAAATGTGTGTGCTCTTGTATTTGGGGCATAAATGTTCAGGATTGTGATGTCTTTCTGGTGGAATTTTCCCTTGATGTGTATGAAGTGTCCTTCCCCATCTCTTTTTATTAATTTTGGTTGAAAGTCTATTTTATCAGATATTAGAATGGCTACTCCTGCTTGTTTCTTGGGTCCATTTGCTTGGAAAGTCTTCTTCCAACCTTCTACCCTCAGGTAATGTCTATCTTTGTGTCTTAGGTGTGTTTCTTGTATGCAACAGATTGCTGGGTTTTGTTTACGTATCCATTCTGTTAATCTGTGTCTTTTTACTGGAGAGTTGAGTCCATTGATGTCGAGAGAGATTAATGATCAGTGGCTGTTAGATCTTTTGATTTTGATGTTGGCTGTGTTCATAAGTTTGTGTGCTTGGTTGCTTTTTGTTTTGCTGTAGTAAGGTTAATTATTTCCTGTGTTTTCTTGACAGAAGCTAATTTTTTTGGGTTGTATTTTTCCTTCCAGTATCTTCTGTAATGCTGGATTTGTGTGTAGGTATTGTTGAAATTTGTTTTTGTCATTGAATATCTTGTTTTCTCCATCTATGAGGACTGAGAGTTTTGCAGGGTATAGTAGCCTGGGCTGACATCTGTGTTCTCTTAGGGTCTGCATGATATTCGTCCAGGCCCTTCTGGCTTTCAGAGTCTCTGTTGAGAAGTCAGGTGTGATTCTAATGGGTTTGCCATTATATGTTACTTGGCCTTTTTCCCTTGCAGCTTTTAGTATTTTTTCTTTGTTCTGTATAGTTACTGTTTTGACTATTATGTGGCAGGAGAATTTCTTTTTCTGGTCTAATTTATTGGGTGTTCTGTAGGCCTCGTGTATTCTTATTGGCCTCTCTTTTAAGTTGGGGAAATTTTCTTCAATGATTTTGTTGAAAATATTTTCTGGGCCTTGGAGCAGGGATTCTTCTTTTTCCTCTATTCCTATTATTCTTAGGTTTTGTCTTTTTATGTTGTGTTGAATTTCTTGGATGGTGTGTGTCAGGAATTTTTTAGATTTAACATTTTCTTTGACAGATACATCTATTTCTTCCATTGTATCTTCTACACCTGAGATTCTTTCTTCCATCTCTTGTAGTCTATTGGTTATGCTAACCTCTGTAGTTTTCTTCCCTAAATTCTTTCTCTCCACAATTTCCTCCATTTGTGTTGTCTTTAATTTTTCCAATTCTATCTTCAGATCTTGAGCCATTTTGTTGATTTCCTTCACCTGTCAGACTGTTTTCCCTTCAATTCCTTCAGCTGTTTGTTTGAACAATCCTCTGTTTCTTTTATTTCTTTCAGTGATTTAAGCATTTTGTCTCTAAAGGCCACAAACTGTTTGGCTGTAACTTCCTGTATTTCTTCATGGATGGCCATAATCTGTTTGTTTTTATCTTCCTCTATTTCTTTACAGATGGCCATAATCTGTTTGAATTTATCTTCCTCTAGGTCTTTATGCATTTTATTTGTTTCCTCTGTTATCCTCTTCATGAGCATAGATATTAGGTCTTCTTCTTGAATTTCAATTATGCTGGGGTGTCCAGGGCTATTTGCCCCTGGATAACTGTGTTCTGGAGATGCCATATTGCTCTGTCTTTTGCTGGTTGAGCTTTTACACTGGCCTCTACCCATTAGGCTATCTTAGGTGTTTGTGGTTAGTTTCTGGTTCTTCCTGGAATCCTGTGGTGGGGAGAATCCCCTTGGCAGGAAGATGTTTTTTCCTGAAGGAAGCCTCCTCAGCTTTTTGGGTGTAGTCACTGGATGGCCAGTGTTTTTCAGTAGTTGCCGCTGCTCACCTCAGGCATAGAGACCTGAGTGGTAACTGTGGTCCTTGTTAGTCAAGAGGGCTCTCCTCTCATCCGGAGAAGCCCTGAAAACAGCTGCCCTGCTTCTGGGTTTCTTGCTGTAAATTTAGTGAGCTGCTGCTGTAACCTGTTAGTCCTGTAGTTTGGTCAGTTTTGTTAGGGATAACTGGTTGCCCCTTGCAGCAGTATCTAGGGGTTGATCTTGGGGATTCCAGGCTTTTGTAGGTCTGAGGTTGGGGCTCTGTGCACCAGTACCTAAGCAGTAATCTGTGGCGGGTGGGTACCGCTCTCCTGGTAACAGCAGGCTATCTGGTGCACAGCAGGTCCCTGGGTTAGGCCGGTCTTAGGGGACCTTTTCCAGGGACATACTGGGTGGCCTAAGTCCATCCCCTTTGCTTCGTTCCCTGTGAGGATTTCTCTTTACAGTGACCCCGAGTCTCTGTTGCCCTGGGGCGCATAGCTCTGTCTGTGCCCATGGCTGGAGCCCAGTTCAGTGATGGCGGCTCGTACCCTCTAATCTGCGAGACTTTTTCCAGGGAAAGACTGGGTGACCCAAGTCAGTACCATTTCCTTCCTTCCCTGTGGGGTTTTCTCGAGACAGGGACTCCCAGTCTCTAGTGTTTTTTCTGCCCACCGATCAGCCTGGGAAGGTGATCGGGACACACAGGTATGTAGCTCTGGTCCGGCGACTTATTGCCTGCGCAACCTGGGATCTCTTCCTGGTTCTGGCTGGGTGACCTGAGAGTGGACCGGACTAATTCCCACACCGTGGGGGTTTCCTCCCACCTGGGAAACACAATTGCTGTTGTTTTAGGGCCCAGAGTTCAGTCTCTTGGTGGCTGTATGGAAAATATTGTCCTGCTCCTCAGATGCAGTGTTCTCCTGGCGCCGCCATCTTGTCCCTCTTTGGATCTCCTCTTAAAATATCTTTAAGGAAAAAAAAAAAAAAAAAAAAAGACGGCCTGGGCAGTTTGGTTCTTTTTCTTCCCTCTTGTAAATGCATGTTGTGGTGTCCTCTGTGGGTAGCATTGCCGCTGTGGGTCGGGGCCTGCTTCTCTACCCGAAGGTGGCCATGTTTAAATTCTCAGACAGGAAATGGAGGGTGAACAGGTCATGGTGGTCTTAAGTTTAGCTTTTCGTGTTTGCTGTGTAGTCATCCTCATCAGTCTTCTGTTTCTTGGTGTCAGCATCATCATCCTCATCATCTTCAGCTCCCCGCTTGCCCGTAGAAGCCTCAGTTTCCTCATCTTCATCTCCGTCCTCTTCCTCACCCTCACCTTCTTCCTCTTCCTCCCCACCTTTGTCCTCTTCCTCTCCCTCATTCTTAGCCTTCTGCTCCCCATTTTCCTCATTAGCATTCCCATTGGCAGGTGCCTCTCTTCCATTTTCTGCCTCCTCCACAACTTCCTTTTTCTCCTGCAGGTCCTTGGTGGTGGTCTCGGCGTCTGACATGGTGAGGCACGCCGGTGGTCTGATGCAGCAGAGTGAGAAAGAAAGTGAGTTCAAGGACTCTGGCGAGAGAGCTGCAGGAGTCCGGAGTCCCCGGGTGGAGGAGGAGGGTGGAGGAGGAGGCGGTGGGGAAGGCGCTGCCCGGGAACAATGCAAAGATGGCTTTTCGGAGCAGCCAGTAGGGGGCGACGTTCTCTATCTTAAGACAAGTTTTTCTAATTGCTTTCTAGAACAGAGAAGCCATCCCAGGCTGAAAATCAAATTTCTCCCAATATTTCATGAATCCAGATTTTAGTATTGTTGTCGAGACCCAGGGTTTATATTTTCTTCCTGTTTCTCTAAAGGTGTAAACAGACTGACTCCTACTCTTCCAAGTCCTTCTTCAGTAAGTCTCCCAGCATGCACTGCTGGTCATTCTGTCTTGAACTTTCTTCTTTGGATTCTTTATGTGAACATGAAACCTCTGAACAAGAGGTTACAAAAAAAAAAAAGTTTTTGAGAGGCAAACGGCCAGCCTATCTCACTAGAATAGAGAACAGCATCTCAGCCTGGAAGAGCCAATAGACATTACAGGGTCTCTGAGGTGTAAGAGCATGGATCCCCCACTGGAGAGATGTTTTGTCCTTATAGAACAGGAACCTTGGGTTGTGCCTGCCAGGCGTGGGGTTTGATAAAATCAGACAAGTTCATGGGTAGTAAATATACGTTTGTCTCTGGCAGATTTGCCATTTAGGAACAAATCAGGGAACTGTAGTCATTGGAATAATGGATCTTGAGTTTGTTTCTCCGCATTTCTAAGAAACGCTAAGGATTGTATTTCTTTTTCCAAATGGCTGGCTAAGCTCTGGTTGCCATTCTTGGGTATTGGCAGGTGTGCTGACATCCGAGGGGCCCACTTCTGGACCTAGAGATTTCAACTGCAGCCTTGTCTCAGGGTGATCTGGGACATGCTAGGCCGCCTAATGCTGGCCACTGGGCCCTCACTTAGGGGAGGAAGTGCATTCTTGTGATTTTTACTATTTCTTTTAGTAATTTTTGCAATGTCTTCTGATAATATTCACTCCTCTACCCCTGCTCATCCAACTCTCTGTTCACTATTATTCATAAACAATCAAGTCCAGTTTGTAATGCCTCCATGTTCCTGCGTGTGATCACATCACCGGGGCTACAGTCCCCAAGATCTCTCTCTCTCTCTCTCTCTCTCTCTCTCTCTCTCTCTCTCAATCTCTCTCAAACTATCAACGTTTTGGCTAGGAAGCCTTCATGAGCACCTCTCTCTTTAGATTGGGAAATTGTGCTCAGTCTGTAGAAAGCTTGTGAATGACAGTAGAGCCACTGTGACTTCACATGTGTAGTTATCCTGCTTTGTCTGGAAGACACTATCTTATCTTATTTGGTTGTCATTTCTGGCTTTGATCCTTAAACCTTGTAGTGGTGGTGGTGAGGAGAATTATGTAGATGTTCCATTTATGGCTACACAATATTGAGTTTTTTTATTCCTTACATCTTGGCTAATAACGGGTCTCTGTGTTAGTTTCTATATATTGCAGATAGGAACTTCTCTGATAAAGATTGGGAGACGAAATGGTCTATAAGTATAACAATAAGACATTAAGGGTTGGCTTACTATTTTGTGTATTTAGAAGAAGAATATTCGGCTCTCCCATGGAGCCTGTGGCCCATCTAGGTATAAGTTCTTGGCCTAATAATGGTGCTATGATTGGGTGTTATCTTGTAAAGCGGGACTTAAGTCCTATCAGAAAGAGGTTGGTCACAATTACACCAGTTTGCATGTCCTGCAAAGCTAGTCTCTTGGTACCTCATACAGTCCACTACTGGGTAAGAATGAATTAATAACTAATATATGCACAAGAGAAAATTATTTGTCAAGAAAAGTGATATTATCAGGTAAATGGTTAGAACTAGAAGCAATTATTTTGAGTAAGATAGCACATGTTCAGGAAGTCAAATGACTTATGTTTTCTGTCTTTTGTGAATGTTTGCTTGAATATTCAGATATGGCCACTAAATCTCCTACGAAGACTAACTGCCATATTTAGTGTATGATTAGGTTCACAATTTCTCTGTTTAAACAATATGACCAGTGCACAATTTAATACATAGTATTTGACTAGAACCCCCCAGTGAGCTACAGGGGGTACCTGCACCTCAATGGTAGAACACCTGCCTAGAACCTACCAGTGAAGAACTGAGGTCATGGCTAACAGGTACAGCTTCTGATTAGAATCCTACAGTGAGGGTCTGGTCATGGATCAGAGGTTGATTACTTACTATCTACCAACCTGTGAGCACCTGTAGGCACCATTCAACATTAGAGTTCTTGCTAGAATTTAACAATCAGCTGCAGAAGATTGGTCCCATAAACATCTCATCAATGAAGTCATAAGGCCCCTAATTCTCCCTGATAATCTTTTGGCAGATAAAAATTGATATGTAAGGAAGAAATCTTTTCTTCAAATATATGCTGACTGATGAGATGCCCACTGTGGCGGTTTGAATAAGATTACCCCCCCCCATAGGTTCATATAATTGAGTGCTTTGTCATCAGGGGTTGACACTGCTTGGAAATATTGGGGGACATGGTCTTTTTAGAGTATGTGTGACCTTGTTAGAGGAAGTGTGACACTATAGCTGGGCTTTGGGGTTTCAGAAACCTAAGCCAGGGGCCAGCAGCTCTTTCTCTTTCCTCTGCCTGCATGTATCTATGTTAAACTGTAAGCTGCTTGTCCAGCATCTTCTCTGCTTGCCTGCTACAAGGCTTCTGTGCCTGATGAAAACAGACTAAGCCTCTGGAACTATAAGCAAGTCACAGTGTAATCCTTTATTTTGCAAGAGTTGCCATGGTTATGGAGTCTCTTCACAGCAATAAAACACTGTCTAAGCCATTCACCATTTCTGAATTTACTAGCATGTATCTTTGATCCCATCACTCAGGAGGCAGAGGCATATGGATCTCTGTGATTCTGAGAACACTTTGGTCTTACAGAGAGTTTCGCAGTATCAGTTGTGACAGAGTGAGACACTTTCTTAAAAAAGAAATCTGCATAGGAACTCATTAATCAAGAGTTTAAAGTCATCCTTGGCTACATTATGAATTTAATTGAGGCCAACCTGGACACTTGAGACCCTGTAATACAAAAATAAAAGGGGGTGAAATAGTGATATTAAATACTTTAAAACGTTTCCGCATTTCTCCAGATAGTGAATTAAGGAGCCCTTGTTTCAAGTTGCATCTCAGAATTACAGGGGCATGCTGAAGGCCATTTTGAAGAACCTTCCCTAGCACTGAAGAGTCAGGGGGTCTTTACTGACAGGGAAGGCCTCAGGGGAGATAAGGAGTCAGGAAGGGTAGAGAATGAACCAGGTGCAATGGGCAAGGAGGTTTAGCAGCTCTGGCTGTCTATCAATCAGCCCCCTTACGTGACTCTGAATCCTAGTAACCAGGTGCTTCTTTGTTTATACAATTTTCACAAAACAAGGACAGACAAGTGACTATCCAAGGGGTACAGAGTGTTTGATTTTTTCATTATATATCCAGGGTTACAAGTTCAGTTACAAGCAGAAGATGCAAACAGAAAAGATTTTATTATAACTATTATTATTATTATTATCTCTATAGCTCTAACGTAAAGATTCTAAAGAATGTCTCCTCCAAAGCAAACACACTTAATATATGCCAGCCTGCTTATAAGCTGACAATTTTTGTAATCTAGAGCACTCTGGACAAACAAAATGCCTTATTTATGAGCAGAAACTACTACTACGTAACTTCTTTTACTATATGTTTCATCATCTATGCTGTAAAGTACTAAAAGTTTATTTTAGTCAATCTGTTTTATTTACTGAGTCTTACCCCTTCAGGGCTGTACCTTGCATACTGCCTCCTCTCCCCATCTTTAAACTGCATTTTCAGGAAACTCTAATCCTGTAACAAAAAAAGGCCTTGAATCTGTATCTTATTGTCCATTGTCTCCGCTTACCCTGCACCAATTACACTGCTTGAGTTTTCTCAGGGGCAGATACTCCTGGAAGATTCCTGGAGTAATGGCCTCATCTATCTATGTGCGTATCTGTGCTTAATGATCTCCAGGTCATAAGGAAGACATCCAAATAGTGACCAGTTAAAGTTAGTTTTAGAATTTTTCTATAAAGACTCAGATACGTCCCCCCCCCCCCCCCCCGCTCAGGAAAGTACATAAATTGAATCATAATGCAGAAAGCCCCAAGTAATGCAATATGCAGAGACAGAAATCCAAAAGTTATGGATAGAAGGCCAGTAATCATAGCAATCCACTCAGCTCTGCTGGAATAATGTATAATGTTCTTGTGGAATGTATACAATTTACCCTAGTTCATTCACATGCTGATTTCTCCACCCCACTATCTGGTTTCAATCAGGACATTGCATTGTGATGTTTCTTCTAAGCATCACCTGTGTCAAGTTTGTGTAAACATGCTACCATTTGTTCTTGTATTGTCAATAAAACAACCAGCCAATGCTGAGCAATGGGAAGAATAGGGTGGGACATCTTTGTCCAGAAGGGAGGAGAAAGAAGCAAGTGGGAGGAGTCAAAGAGGAGAGATCGGCAGGACAGGACTTGGAACCATGAGGAGAGATGAACTGAACGTAAGATATGACTAAAAGCAAGTATAATGTGTAAAATCTGAATGGTAGGAAATTATGCAGGCTTGGAGATTTAGCATGGAATGACTATTGCCCAGCATTATTATGCTCTAGGTTAACTAAATAAATCCTAGGCCCTGTGTGGTGATTTGGATATATAGCTGGTTTAGGAATAACTGCTGCTTAACTAAAACATAAATCAATAATAAATATTAATATTCAACAGCATCTGTCAAACAGCTGTGCTGGTCTCATGACTGTAGCTGCTTCCAATGAATGTATCTATGCCATCTCTTTCTCTGAACATAAGGAAAAACCCCATCTCTTACAGCCAAGAAAAGTGTCCCTATAGTTCAGGTGACACTTAGTGAAATGGGCCTTGCCTTGAGAATGAAGATATAGAAGCAACAGACTGAGCATGGCCCTGGACCTATATGACATTTCTAAAAAAAATTAATTAATTAATTATTACAATTTATTTACTTTGTATCCTGGCTGTAGCCCCCTCCCTCATCTCCTCCCAATCCCACTCACCCTCTCTCTTCTCCTCCTATGCCTCTCCCCTAGTCCACTGATAGGAGAGTTCCTCCTCCCCTTCTATCTGACCCCAGCCTATCAGATCTCATCAGGGCTGGCTGCATCATCTTTCTCTGTGGCTTGGCAAGACTGCACCACCCAGGGGGAGGTGATCAAAGAGCCAGCCACTGAGTTCATGTCAGAGACAATCCCTGCTCCCCTTACTAGGGAACACTCTTGGACACTGAGCTGCTATGGGCTGCATCTGTGCAGGGGTCATAGGTTATCTCCATGCATGGTCCTTGGCTGGAGTATCAGTCTCAGAAAAAAACCACTGGGCCCAGATATTTTGGTTTTGTTGCTCTCCTTGTGGAGCTCATGTCCCCTCCAGGTCTTACTAACTCACTCTTTCTTTCTTTCTTTCTTTCTTTCTTTCTTTCTTTCTTTCTTTCTTTCTTTCTCTTTCTTTTTTTGTTAATGTTTTTTTCTTTCTTTATTAATTACACTTTATTCACTTTGTCACCCTTCTTTCATATGATTTCCTGCACTCTGCTCAAAGTTTGGCTATGAGTCTCAGCATTTGTTTGATATCCTATTGGGTAGAGTCTTTCAGAGGCCCTCTGTGGTAGGCTCCTGCCCTGTTCCCTGTTTTCTCCCTCTTGTGATAACCATCCCATTTGCCTTTCTGAATGAAGATTGAGCATCTTACCCAGGGTCCTCCTTCCTGCTTAGCTTCTTTAGGTATACAGACTTTAGTATGATTATCCTATATTATACGTCTAGTATCCACTTATAAGTGAGTATATGCCGGTGTGTTTTTCTGCTTCTGGGATACCTCACTCAGGATGATCTTTCCCAGTTCTATCCATTTGCCTGCAAATTTCATGATTACCTTGTTTTTAATTGCTGAGTAGTATTCCATTGTGTAAATGTACACAACTTCTGTATCCATTCTTCAGTTGAGGGATATCTAGGTTGTTTCCAGCTTCTGACTATTACAAATAAAGCTGCTATGAACATGGTTGAGCAAATGTCCTTGTTGTATACTTGAGCATCTTTTGGTTATATGCTCAGGATTGGTATAGCAGAATCTTGAGGAAGCACTATTCCTAATTGTCTGAGAAAGTGCCAGTTTGCTTTCCAAAGTGGTTGTGCATATTTACATTCCCACCAGCCATGGAGGAGGGTTCCCCTTTCTCCACAACCTCTCCAGTATGTATTGTCACTTGAGTTTTTGATCTTAGCCATTCTGATGGGTATAAGGTGAAATTTCAGTGTTGTTTTGGTTTGCATTTCTCTGATGACTAAGGATGTTGAGCATATCTTTGTTTCTCTGCCATTCAATATTCCTCTATTGAGAATTCTCTGTTTAGCTCTATACTCCATTTTTTAAATTGAATTACTTAATTTGTTGTTTTTTAACTTCCTGAGTTCTTTATATATTCTGGATATTAGCCCTCTGTCAGATATAGGGTTGGTGAAGATCTTTTCCCAGTCTGTCGTTTTGTTTTGATGATGGTGTCCTTTGCTTTACAGAAGCTTTTCAGTTTCATGAGATCCCATTTGTTGATTGTTGATCTTAGAGCCTGTGCTGTTGGGATTCTGTTCAGGAAGTTGTCTTCTGTGCCAATGAGTTCAAGGCTCTTCCCCACTTTTTCTTCTAACAGGTTTAGTGTGTCTGGTTTTATATTGAGGTCTTTGATCCACTTGGACTTTAGTTTTGTGCAGGGTGATAAGTATGGATCTGTTTGTATTTTTCTACATGTAGACATCCAGTTAGACCAGCACCATTTGTTGAAGATTTTTTTTTTCCATTGAATGGTTTTGGGCATCTTTGTAAAAAATCAGGTGTCCATAAGTGTGTGGGTTTATTTCTGGGTCTTTTATTCAATTCTTTTATCCATGTATCCACCAGATGGTTTCTATGCCAGTACCCTGCAGTTTTTTATTACTGTTGCTCTATAGCACAGCTTGAGATCAGGGATGGAGATACCTTTAGACAATCTTTTATTGTAAAGGATTGTTTTAGCAATTCTGGGTTTCTTGTTATTCCATTTGAAGTAGAGAATTTTTCTTTCCAGGTCTGTAAAGAATTGTGTTGGTAATTTGATGGGAATTGCATTGTATCTGTGAATTGCTTTTGGTAAAAATGGCCATTTTTACTATGTTAATTCATGAGCATGGGAGATCTTTCTGTATTCTGATATCTTTTTCTAATTCTTTCTTCAGAGACTGGAAGTGTTTTTTGTTTTTTTTTTTTCCATACAAGTCTTTGATTTGCTTTGTTAGAGATACACCACGGTACTTTATGTCCTTTGGGGCTATTGTGAAGGGGATTGTTTCCCTAATTTCTTTTTCAGCCTATTTGTCTTCTGTATGCAAGAGGGTTACTGATTTTTTTTTGAATTAATTTTGTATCCAGCCACTTTACTGAAGGTGTTTATCAGCTGTAGGAGTTATGTGGTAGAATTTTTGGGGTCACTCATGTATACTATCATATCATCTGCAAATAGTGATACTTTGACTTCTTCCTTTCCAAACTGAATCCCCTTGATATCCTTTAGTTGTCTGAACTATGTTGAAGTGATATGGAGAGAGTGGGCAACCTTGCCTTGTCCCTGATTTCAGTGGGATGTATTTAAGTTTCTCTCCATTTAGTTTGATGTTGGCTTTAGGCTTGTATATTCCCTTTACTATGTTTAGGTAAGTGCCTTGCATCCCTGATCTGTCCAGAACTTTAAACAGAAACAAATGTTGGATTTTGTCAAATGCTTTTTCCGAATCTAGGGAGATTATCATGTGTTTTTTTTCTTTTAGTTTGTTTATATGGTGGATTACATTGATGGATTTCCGTATTTTGAACTACCCCTGCATACATGGGATGAAGCCTTCTAGGTCATTGTGGATGATTGCCACACCAACTCCTGTGTTGTCTGTGTAGCATGACAATGGTTGTGCTGCTAGATGGGAGATAGTTTCCCTCGGGAATAAACTCCCTGGAGGTCTCTGGGCAAAGTGCTCACCCCTGGTCACCTAAGCCAAAAAGATGTACTCTGAGATTCCTACGCTTCCTCGGTTGTGGGATTGGATTAATGAAATTTTTGTTGTTTGTCTATGATTCTTGGAACAGCACAATTAACTATTCAAGGAAACACATTTCTGATAGATTATTAAAAGCTTTGGCAAGAATAGAGTGGAAGAAAAATAACATTTTAGAAGAAGTAATGAATTAGATTCAGTATCAGGAATTGCTTGTGGAAAATCCAGACATTATAGGTAATGAAAGAGCAAGAGCTTTAGGTCTTTCTAAGGAAAATATTTCATCAGGATCTGTCAAGATAAATGCTCTGGGCATTCCCACTGCACTCATTCATGGCAGGAAGCATTACAAGATTAAGGGAAAATAGTGGGCTCCTCCTTTAGGGAAAGATAGCATGGAAAAGTACAGAACTACTGCAGAACCATTACCATACACAGGTGTTTATGATGAAGCAGGAAGAAGATGGGTAAACATAGGACGTCAGAAGGTTTTATATTATTCTATGAGTTTCATGGATAGACTGGCTCGAGCTATAGATTCGCTCAAGCGCGTCCCCTTGGTGCCTTATCTCTAAGGAGGATCGTAAATCTGTAGCAAGACAAATGGGAGGATGGTTAAAAAAGGTGTATTTAGACTTTGATGCAGAGAAAGATTTTGGCGGGTATCTGACTTGGTTCGGAGGACTGTAACAGCCCCTGACGTTCCCCTTCACTAGTTAGTAATAATGAAACTGCATGAATAACCACGAGTCTGAGGTTTTGTGTCCTTTGCCTGCTTTGATCAAAAGTTCTTAGGCCAAGATTTTCTGTGGGCACTGCTCTATGTCTGGTTACACTTTCAAGTTAAAATGGAAATTTTGTATTCTTGGTAAAAGTCTAAATGTTCCAGGAAGTATGCCAACTTCAAAGTGTTTCTTTATGTAATCACTATAAAATTATTAACTTGACTTCAGTAAATCGCAGCAGATTCAAAGCCTTCTTGATGTCATGTCTGTCTGTCTGTCTGTCATCGCCAAACCCGTGCCTTCCTGAGTATCCAAATCCCTGATTCTCCTGCGGTTGTGGGACCCGACTGGGTTGGTCCATGGCAGATATCATCTTCGGTGTGTTTTGGGGTTCAGTTTGCGAGTATTTTGTTGATGCATCAATGTTCCTAAGGGAGACTGGCCTGAAATTCTCTTTCTTTGTTACATTTAGGTGACTGTAGCTTCATAGAGTGAGTTTGGTAATGTTCCTTCTGTTTCTATTTTGTGTTTGAAGAGAATTGGTGTTAGCTCTTCTTTGAAGGTCTGGTAGAACTCTGCGCTGAAACCAGCTGGCCCAGGGATATTTTTGGATGGGAAACTTTTGATGACAGCTTCCATTTCCTTAGGGGATGTAGGACTATTTAATTTATTTACCTGGTCTTGATTCAGCTTTGGTAAGTGAAATCAAGCAAGAAAATTGTCCATTTTATTTAGATTTTCAAATTTTGTGGCATATAGGCTTTTGATGAAAGACCTAATGATTGTTTGGATTTCCTCAGTGTCTGTTGTTATGTCCTTATTTTAATTTCTGATTTTGTTGATTTGGATAGTGTCTCTCTGCCTCTTACTTTGGCTAAGGGTTTGTCTATATTGTTAATTTTCTCAAAGAACCAGCTCTTGGTTTCATTCATTTTTTGAATTGTTTTCTAATTTGTTTCTAATTGATTGATTTCAGCCCTGAGTTTGATTATTTCCAGCCATCTGTTCCTCTTGGGTGTGTCTGCTCCTTTTTTTTCTAGGGCTTTCATGTGAGCTCTTAAGTTACTTGGATGATATGTTTTGAATTTCTTCTTGAAGGCACTTAATGCTATAAACTTTCCTCTTAGCACTGATTTCGTTGTGTTCCATAAGTTTGGGTAAGTTGTGCCTTCATATTCATTGAATTCTAGGAAGTTTTTAATTTCTTTCTTTATTTTTTCCCTGACCCAGATGTCACTGAATAGCAAGTTATTCAGTTTCCATGTGAGTGTATGCCTTTTGCTATTACTGTTTTTGTCAAGTTCCAGTTTTAGTCCATGGTGGTCCGATAGGATGCAAGGGATTATTTTAATCTTCTTGTATCTGTTGAGGCTTGCTTTGTGACCAACTATATGGTCTATTTTGGAGAAGGTTCCATAAGGTACCTTAGGCAAGGTACACTTGCCTAAGACATTATTCCTGATTGGTTAATTAGAAAGGGCAGTATGTGCAGGACTGAAGTAGATAAGCATGGCTAAGGTTCCCAGGCTTTGGAGACAGGAGAATATTGGGAAGGAGACAGCCAGCTGAGAAGAGAGGTGGAAGAATTACATCATGATGGGTTAGAATGGAGAAGGAACCATGTGGGCTGGAAGAAAACACTCCAATAATGGCATGGAAAGGCCCAGATGAAGAATACAAGCAAGTATCTTAGGATTACAGATGAAAGGTAGCCCATATAAGAATGATAAGGCAGCTGTCATGGTTGGGGCTAGAAGATAAGAGACACTGTAGGTGAATTACTGCCCAGACCAAGATAAGCTAGGCAATGATAAAATCTAACAGGTATCTGTGTCTTATTAATTGTGATAGGAGGTTAAAGAATACTGCTGTAATAATTATAGAGCTAATAGTAAATATACTTAGACCAACACCATTTATTTTCAACAATAAGAAGGTAAATTATTTTGTGTTTGGGTGAAAGGTTCTATAGATGTCTGTTAGGTCCATTTGATTCATGACCTCTGTTAGAGTCATTGTTTCTTTGTTTAATTTCTGTTTTTTGGCCTGTCCTTTGTTTAGAGTGGGGTCTATTAATGTGTGGGGATATATCTGTGTTTATATATCTGTGTTTAAGTTTTATTAATGTTCCTTTTAGAAATGTGGGTGCGCTTGTATTAGGTGCATAGAAGTTCAGAATTGTTATGTCTTCTTGGTGGAATTTTCCTTTTACGAGTATGAAGTGATTTTGGTTGAAAGTGATCTTTGGTTGAAAATCTATTTTATTAGATATTAGAATGGCTACTTCTGCTTGCTTCTTTGGTCCATTAGCTTGGAAAACCGTCTTCCAGCCCTTTACTCTCAGGTAATGTTTATCTTTGTGACTTAGGTGTGTTTCTTGTATGCAACAGATTTCTGGGTCTTGTTTACACATTCATTCTGTCTGTGTCTTTTTATTAGAGAGTTGAGTCCATTGATGTTGAACAAGATTAATGACCAGTGGCTGTTAGATCCTTTGATTTTGATGTTGGCTGTAGTAGTGTGTTTGTCTGCTTGGCTTCTTTTAGTTTTGCTATAGTGAGGTTATTTATTTCCAGTGTTTTCTTGACTGTAGTTAGCTTTCCTGGGTTGTATTTTTTCCTTCTACATCATCTGTAATACTGGATTTGTGTGTAGGTATTGTTTAAATTTGTTTTTGTCATTGAATATCTTGTTTTCTCCATCTCTGATGACTGAGAGTTTTGCTGGGTATAGTAGCCTGGGCTGACATCTGTGTTCTCTTAGGGTCTGCATGATATCCATCCAGGCTTTCATAGTCTCTGTTGGGTAATTCTGATGGGTTTGCCATCATATGTTACTTGGCCTTCTTCCCTTGCAGCTTTAAGTATTTTTTTCTTTGTTCTGTATTCTTATTGTTTTGATTATTATGTGGTGGGAGGATTTTCTTTTCTGGTCTAATTTATTAGGTGTTCTGTAGGTCTCTTATATGCTTATAGGCCTCTCCTTAAATTGGGGAAATTTTCTTCTATGATTTTGTTGAAAATATTTTCTGGGCCTTGGAGACAGGAATCTTCTTTTTCTCTATTCCTATCATTCTTAGGTTTGTCTTTTCTTGTTTTCTTGGATTTCTTGGACAGTTTGTGTCAGGAATTTTTTAGGTTTAACATTTTCTTTGACGGATACATCAATTTCTTTCATTGTATCTTCCACACCTGAAATTCTTTCTTCCATCTCTTGTAGGCTGTTGGTTATGCTTACTTCTGTAGTTCCTGTTTTCTTTCCTAAGTTCTTCCTCTCCATGATTTTCTCCGCTTATGTTTTCTTTAATTTTTTCAATTTTATCTTCTGATCTTGAACCGTTTTGTTGATTTCCTTCACCTGTCTGGTTGTATTTTCCTTCAATTCACTTGTTTGTTTGAACATTCCTCTGCTTCTTTTATTTCCTTCGGTGACTTAATTATTTCCTCTCTGAAGGCCACATACTGTTTGGCTGCATTTTTCTGTAGTTCTTTATGGATGGCCAAATTCTGTTTGACTTTATCTTCTTCCATTTCTTTACAGATGGCCATGATTTGTTTGACTTTATCTTCTTTTATTTCTTTACAGATGGCCATAATCTGTTTGACTTTATCTTCCTCTATTTCTTTATGTATTTTATTTGTTTCCTCCATTATCCTCTTCATAAGCATAGATGTAAGGTCATCTTTTTGGATTTCACTTATGATAGGGTATTCAGGTCTGCTTGCCCATGGCTAACTGGGTTCTGGAGATTCCATATTGCTTTGGCTTTTGTTGTTTGTGCTTTTACACTGGCCTCTACCTATCTGGCTATCTCAGGTATTGGCTGTTAGTTTCTGGTACCTTCTGGAATCTTGGAGTGGGGAGAACCTCCTTGGCAGGAAGATGGTTTTTCCTGAAGGAGGCCTCCTCAGCTTTTTGGGTATGGCCACTGAATGGCTGGTGCTTGTCACTGCTCACCTCAAGTGTAAAGACCTGTGTGGTAATTGTGGTCATTGGTAGTCAGGGGGGCTCTCCTCTTACCAGCAGAATTCCTGGAGACAGCTGCCTTGCCACTGTGTTTCTTGCTATGAATTTAGTGAGCTGCTGCTGCTGCTGTTCTTACACTGTGTTTGCTGGGCACAGCCCTTTTGAAGAAGCAGGGAGCCCTGCAATTTGGTTGGTTTAGCTAGGAAGACAGGTTGTACCTTGGTGCAGTGTGTGGGGCTGATCCTGTGGATCCCAGGCTTCTGTAGGTCTGAGTATGGAGTTCTGTGCCATAGTACCCAAGAGCTAATCAGTGGCAGGTGAGCGCAGCACTCATGCATGCAGCCAGAGGCTAGAGCCTGGAGCCTGCGGGAACCCAGAAACTTTTCTGGAGCTGGGTGTCCTGAGGTCAGGCCTGATGTTTTCCCCACAATGAGGTTTCTTCCCGACAGGGAAACACAGTCTCTTGTGCCCTGGGGCCCACAATTCAGTCTGGGATGATGAGTTGGGTTGCAGGCAGGTCTCTGGGCTGGCGGCTGAGTGCCCGCTGGACCCCAAGACCTTTTCCAGGGATTTTCTGGATGACCTGAGGTCAGTCCATATTGCTTCCTTCACTGTGGGGTTTTCTCTTGACTAGAAATCACAGTCTCTGGTGTTCTGGTGCCCACAGTTCAGTCTGGGATCATGATCAGAGCACGCAGGCGTGTGGCTCTGGGCTGGTGACTGTAGGAACTCTTCCGGGGTTTAGCTGGGTGACCTAAGAATGGACCTGATTTCTTCCCACACAGTGGGGGTTCCTCTCACCTGGGAAACACAATCTCTGGTGTTTTAGGGTCCAGAATTCGGTCAGTTGGTTGCTGTACAGTCACTGCTGTCCTGCCCATCAGACAGTGTCCTCTCAGTGCCGCCATCTTGGATGCCCTCGAGATTGGTCTTTTAATATTGCTTCCTGATGATTTGGTGCATTGTATTACTTTTTGAGGCCCATGAAAAATGAAAAAAAAAACATGGTTAGTAAAGCTAGTTGTAACATTTGTTGTTCCATCTTTAAATGCTGTGAAAATGCAAGCTTAATTGAAGTCCTGATTGGAACATTGGAAATGCTAGAACAATTGGGATCAGCAGTTTTCTTTTAAGCTGTCTTAGAAGCAAGTTTTGAAATAGCAACTGAAGCATTCCTAGGCTCGATCAAGCAGGATGCTGTAAAAAATGTTAGTGTCTCAGCATCCACCAGGATGAATCTTGTCAGATCTGCTCCAACTTCATTGGTATCTGGTTCATTTGTTCTATAAAAATATAAACTTTCACAAATACAGTTCTACAGTTACCTATGTATGGAATGTGCAATGAGCATAGAACAGTTATAGATGATTTTATGTTCTTTGTTTGAACACATAAAGGACATCTGTCTTTCTTTACCAGTCAGTTTGGACCAGATTGCAATCTAAATCTACATTCATGCCATATAAAATGAGGGCATATACTAAAAAGTCACAAGGACTCTGTAACCTACAAAATTTATTGGCTATGCACAGACATTCATGTCTCAGCCAGTTTCCAAGCTGTTCCCAAGTAACAGTTTCAGCACGACAAATCACCTGCTTTGTTGGACTGTCTGTAGCAAAAAATCTTCAGGAGGTCTTCCCATGTCAACCATGATTTTTTATTAGTTTGGAGGGAATTCAAAGCCTCTCTTTGTGTTGACATAAACAAAAAGCCTCTTTCCTAATAAAACATAATTTTTTTGTCCTTCATTTTGAAGTCAAATCAAATATAGACTGATTTAGTTTAGCAGTCCCTTTTCTATCTAGAACCACTCCATTTTTATCTCTCTCAAGGAGGATGCATAAAACTATCATCATCATTAAACATACAATGATCTTTGAAAGACCCCCGGAGGGTATCTTTCGTCTGAGAGACCCCCTCCCAAGGAACAACGAGGCCAGGCATTCGGATGCAATCAGCAAGAGGCTTTTATTTTGATACACGAGTACCCGGGGCAGCAGAGTCACTCGGAGGACTTTGCGCGCCCCCTGGGTGGAAAGCTGGGGTTTTTATAGGGTTTTAGAGCAGAAGCGCGGGTACAGAAGCGAGAAGCATGGTTACAGGGGGCTGATTGGTACATTTACATGAAACCACGATTTGCGTCAAAGTTTGGCAGGGACACCAAGATTCCAGGAACTGGGTGGTCGAAACAGTCATGATGACCCCCTTAACTTGGCCCGCCACCTGTTGTTTTCCTTAGGACCCTTATCTTAACTGGAACAGTCTCACAGATATCCATGAGGGTGATTAATACAAACTGTTTTTAGTTTGACTGGGGCAGCCTGACCGCAGATATCCCAAGTGGGTGACACAGCTGGGTTTTTTAGTAATTTTCCAGTTTCCCATCTAGCCTACAGAGTTTTACAAAACAGTGGTGTCCCACAAAATGGCGTTAGCTATGTTTAACTTAGGGTGAGGCAGGGGTCTTTCAATCTTCATGCTGATCGTCAAAACAAAACTGCATGGGGTCCAGCCTTCCTCCTCTTCCATGGTTTTAAGTTTTTAACATGAAAGATATTATTATTATTTTTTTTTGTAAATCTCTCTATGGGAAATTAATTTTTTACTTAAACTCTGTATTTTTGACTATCCATGTTCAGTTTGTTTGTTTTGTAGCATCTATGAAGCCTTGAAAACATTTTTATCTATTTTCCCTTTTTTTTTTAAAGACTTTGTGTATTTATTTTACTTTTATTGATTTTTAATTTAATATTTTTCTGTATTTAATTTTATTTAAATTCTTTTCCATCTTTATGGCTTATTTAATTCTCTTTGAAAATTTTATTTTATGAAATTTAAACCATTTGTCTATCTATGATGACGATGTTTCACATAGAGTCACTTTCCCTCTTTAGCATTAAAACGTAAATTCAAAGATTTTTACCTGGTTAATTGAGTTTGGATTTGTGTGTGTGTATGTCTTTTTGTGTGCCCTTGGCTCCTGCTTTTGTTGCTGTACGTGTTTAATCATGCTATGCTCCCTCTGCCTCCCATGCTAAGCCTTAAAGGGCTAAGCCTCTTGCCATGACTGACCAGAAAGGAAGGGGTGGTCCTGCTATGTGAGCCTTTCTTGGCTTTGCAGTGGTAAACACTAGCTGCCCCTGCGGTGCCAGCCAGAAAACTGCAGTCTCCACCCACTGCAGAGCTGGACTTGCTCAAGAGACTGCTGCACAGGTCCAATCCATCCGATCCTCACCCACTTTAGTCAGATATTCAAAGCCCTTTGTTCTTCCCAGGCCCTTTTCCCAGGCTATTTTTGCACCACTGTTTTGAGAAGCTTTTTTTTTTTGAGGTCAGGTCTCTTTTCTTAAAGAGATGGAGCATTGAAGCTGCATTGTTTTCAGCACTCCACAGGTGCTGCTCATATTGATAGCTCCAAAGAGTGGATTCTTTTCCTTCAACAAGGCTTCACTTTCACAAACAACCTCTCCTGGGCTCTCTGCAGGAACCTTAGCTCTCCAGCACAGTGCCAGGCCTCAGCTGCTTTCCATGACTTCATTCATTCCTTCAAAACCCATACCATCTGAGTGAATCCTACACTAGAAAGTTCAGGTTTCAAGCAAGAGGAGTGCACACAAAGCAACTGACCAAGGTGTTGGGTGGCTGTCAGGGGCAGGGAACTAGTAAGATGGGATCTATCAAATCCCTTAAATAGGTTTTTAAGACACAGAGAATTAGGATAAAACTTCCTAAACCCTTTACTTTGTAAAACTAAAGAGTTGCTTGGAAAATTTAAAGCAGCCAAACAGACAGAGAAAAAAGTACTTCTAAGGTTATTTCAAATGTTCATAAAAGAGCTCAACAGATTTGGGTAATTTGAGAGCAAAAAATGATTTAGGAGACAAGCTCTAGATAATGAGTATGAAATGGAGTCAGAGAAAAAAGCTACCAAGTCTCATAATTCAGACTGGCCTCCTATGCCCTCTGCCCCTATGGCTTTCCCTGCTATGTGTGGGTGGCATGGGATCATTGCAGGAAGATATTACTGTTCTTTGAGAGAAAATCCAATTAAAAAGAGAACAGGTTTGGGGCTGGAGAGATGGCTCAGCAGTTGAAAAGAAAATAGGTTCAATTATTTAAAAATTTTGAAAAAGTTAAATATTAATAAATAATAATAATAATAATAATTTTAATGTAGCACAAAAAGGATAGTCACTCAGAGTGGACTTCCTTTTGTGCAGCATGGCTTTTGAGAATGCTATTTCAGCCTGTAATACAGCTATCAGACCCTATCGAGCTAAAGCAAGCTTAACTGGTTATATTAAACTTTGTGCTGATATTGGGCCGCTCTTGACTATCATGCTTAAAATTACAGCTGAATCCAGTAAAAAGAGTTTTATCTGTCTGTTTAAATATATGGTCATCTTAAGTGGTTAATATATATCTAGGTTATAGATCAAAAGTAATTAAATATATTTTAAGTTATATTCAAACTGTTGTTTAGAAAAAAATATATGCATATATGTTTATAACGTCTATAAACATATGTTTAAAAGCAACCATATGATATGACTCTGCCATCTTTGCTATATGATATAGATTAAAAAATTATTATAAAACTTCTTAGTTAACATAAATTTTGTTTCCTTTTGAAAGGGTTAGAATAACTTTGTAACCCGTATATCTTCTAAAGCCTATAGTTTTGAGTTTTAGGTTCAGGTTAAGCTAAAGCCTCTTGGTACCTTTCCAGAGAATGGAGAAATGTGACCCTATCTGTGAGGACATATAGAAAAAAAGCGAGCAAGCAATGACCTTCACTCAGCAAAAAGGACCAGACCCTTGTCTTCGAGATAGTGTTTCTTAGCAACCAACCCAGACAGCCTCAATCCTTCTTCTGAGTAGCTCCTGACCTCCAGCCAAAAGCCCACAGCCCCAATCTTCAAGGATGAGCTAACCACCCCCACCTTCAATTGCAGCTGCATCCACACTTGGCAGGACTGGCCAAGCTTGAGCACCTAAGACTAACCAATTATCTTACTTTATAGCTTCCTCATCCAATCCTAAATTGACAAAACTACAACTTCAAATTTCCCGCAATTTTTCTTTTAAAAACCTAAGGCTTTTGTCTCCCGGTGCCACTCTTTGCTGACCGGCAGGGGTGACCCCATTGCACAATGGTTAAATTAAACCTCTTGCTTTTGCAACGAGTCATGGTCTGTGGGGATTTCTGGGATGGGTGCGATCTTGAACTCCTTAGCTGTGAGACCCCAGGTCTTACACTTTTAGACTGCAAAGACAAGCCTCACTTTAAATTGGTATTAGTTTGTTTGCACTGGTAAATTTTGAAGTTTGGTTTTGACTTTTAAAATTATAAATATGCTTTATGATCTCACTCCTAAAAATGCTTTGTTTTAATATTGCAAAAACAGGTTTTAAAAAACATTTAAATGTTTAAAAAGCAGGTACCATGGTTGTTTTTTGTCTTTGTCTCTGTTTTTGTTTTTGTCTGCCGGCTGTCTGTTTTGGTTTCTGGTTTCCGTTTTGCTCGCGAGGTCTGGGGACACTTGAAGAGTTTCCAATCTGGTTGGAGGGAATCTGGAGGATGCTCCAGTTCCTAGGGAGGGGGCCAAGAGTGAGCCCCAGATGCCTGTAGGGGCTCTACTCCTTTTGGGACCAGGAGAGGGGTCGCTGCGAACCTCCTCTGTACGAAAAGAGAGCTGCTGGAGCCCGTTCTCCATCTGAAAGATGTGGAGAGGGCCGTGGGGTCTCTGTTCCTTCTGAAATCTATGTGTGTGGAGGGGGCCCATTAGAGAGCCCACTCCTTCTGGAATCTGTGGGACTTGTGTCCGGTAGGGGCCGGTCAAGTCCTGTTATCTGGTATTCTGGTTACGCTGAGGTGAAAATGTCAGATTTCTGTGTTCCTTATGTATGTCTCTCTGTGTGTATGCTTCTCTGTGGACTTGGATTGACTATATTTTTTGGACATGAGACAGTTTAAATCAACACCTCTGAGTTTGGTCCTGGACCATCAGAGTTAAATTCTATAAAACCCATCACACCCATTTTTTAATTAAAAAAAATCTAACAAATTTAGATTATTACAAGATTTAAAAAAGGCAAATGAGACGATAGTAAATGGGAGCATTGCAACCAGGACTCCCATCACCTAGTGGGATTCCTCAAAACACAAGATTATTTTAGATTTAAAAGACTGTTTTTTTTTCCATTCCTTTGCATCCTGAGGATTGCCATAGATTTCTTTTAGTCTCCTTTCTATTAATTTTAAGGAACCTATGAAATGTTATAATTGGAGGATGCTGCCACAGGGCATGGCAAATAATTCTACTTTATGTCAACAATTTGTAGCTAATGCTATTAGTCCAGTATGGAAAAAATAGCCTTCTATTTATATCATTCATTATATGGATGATATTTTATTAGCCTCTGCTATAGCTCAAGATGTTATGGCTTGCTATACAGATCTATCTGAGGCTTTGTCCCAAGCAGGATTAAAAATTGCCCCAGAGAAGGTAAAAAGTAGAGATCCTTATAGTTATTTAGGTTTTAATTTTTTTCCTCTGGCTATTAAACATCAAAAAGTACAAATTAAAAAAGATAATTTAAATACCCTTAATGACTTTCAAAAATTATTGGGAGATATAAATTGGCTTAGGCCATATCTAAAATTAACCACTGGACAACTTATGCCATTGTTTAATGTTCTTAAAGGGGATGCAGCTCCTACCTCCCCCCAAAAATTGACTCCAGAGGCTCGAGATGCATTATTGATAATGGAAAATGCTTTAAAAAAAAACAATTTGTAACATATTTGGATCCAGATATTCCTCTCCTGTTACTTATATTTCAATCACAGTTTACTCCAACAGGATTGTTATGACAATCTAATCCTCTATTGTGGATCCACTTGCCAGCTAGTCCCAATAAAGTAATTTTGCCTTATTATGAGGCCATTGCCCAGGTCATTGTGGCGGGACACACCCAGGCAAGGGCTGACATCAAAATTGAGCCTTCCAAGATTATTATACCATATAGTAAGGCTAAAATTAATTGGCTTTATGACAATTCAGATAAATGGTTACCTTTTTTGGTTAGATAACTAGATAATCATTACCCTTCCAATAAGATTATTCAATTTTTTACTTTACATAATGTTTTTCCTACCATAATTAAAAATAAACCTTTTAAAAATGCTTGCTCTATTTTTTCTGATGGTAATGCTAAAAGAAAAGCTGGCTATACTGTTAAAGGACAAAAAGTTATTTTTCAAGTTCCAGGGTTATCTGCTCAACTTGCAGATTAATATTAAAATTTATTGATATAATTATTGATACCTATACAAGATTTATTTTTGCTACCTTGCATTCTAGAGAAGCTGCATGCCACATTATAGATCATTGTTTGGCTGCCTTCATTGTTCTTGGAGTGCCACACCAAATTAAAACTGATAATAAAACAGCTTATACCAGCAAGCCCTTTCAATTTTTTTGTAAAAAATTAAATATTAAGCATGTAGCAGGCATTCCTTATAATCGGATAGGCCAAAGCATGGTTAAACATGTGCCACCATTAAGATGTATTTATAAAAGACAAAAAAGGGGGAATTATGTCCTCCTCGTTCATCCAGAGCTCAATTTAAAATTTTTAACTCTGGACAAACATTGCAAATCTGCAGCTGAACATTTTTGACACCCTGAAACCTCCATGGCTAAATAGAGGGACCCCTTAAATTATACATGGTATGGACCCGACCCCATTTTAATTTGGGGACGAGGATATGTTTGTGCTTTTTTGCAGGTTAAAGATGATACTCAAAGGCTGCCAAAAAGACTGGTGCAACAAGTGGATTACATCAAGGAACAAGATCATTCCCCTAGTGACAATATTGTTGATCCTGTTGCAGCTGATTCATTCAGTAAAGGCTATACCTTTGAGCCTTCGTGCCCAATCCCCTGTTGTTCTCCCTGTACTTGTTAGCACACCTTTGTTTGGCTGGTCTGGTACTATTTATCTTTGTATTTGCCAGATGCGTCTACTTAGCTCAACAGTGCCAAACTAGATTTAATGAGACCACGTACAAAGTCCTTTTGGCCATGGAACAAGGGCATGCTGTGACTCCCTTGCCCCAGGTAGGAGCTTGGCTTGCCCAGCTCAAACGTCAGCTCTAACCTTTCCTTTCCTGTATGATGGGCCGGTTAGTCAATGACGGGTTCTGAGTGATGGGATATTTACCAACCTCAGACACGGAAATCCCCCTATAAGTGGAATTCTCCCATGACAGGTAAGGTATTTATTGGGAATCACCCCCACCCAAGCCAGGCATGGCTCCTTTGCTTTAATTTGAAAGGGAGGAATTGTGGCAGCCCATTTGGAGTTTATGGCAGATTGGCATGCACATCTCAGCAAGGGAATTCGGCTTCTTGGTCCTGGTTCCTGTCTAAAGCTTGGTGGCTAAGAGTTTGACCCTGGCAATTATACAGCAGAGGGCTCCGGCCCTGAGAACTAGACCATAAATTCCATGTAACCATGGTAACCAGACAGCAGGTTCTGTGTAACCTTGAGTGAGCCCTCTTATGTTTTGGCTAAGTAAAAATTGCCTGTGTGAGAAACTGCTTGTACTTTTCTATCTATTTAAGTGTTAACCTGACGTCCATTAAACCGACACTTTGATCAGCATGTAGACTTGGTGTTCTTCTCTGTGTCGCTCTGTCTCTCTCTCTTCCCAGCCCTCTCTCAGGTGGTATTCAGGTGTCACTGCTGGCCGGTTAAATGGAAGGATCCTTTAAATATTTCATGGCATGGACCCGATCCTGTTTTGATTTGGGGATGAGGATATGTTTGTGTTTTTTCACAGAATGAGGATGCTGCCTGATGGCTGCCAGAGAGACTGGTGCAACAAGTGGATTACATCAAGGAACAAGATCATTCCCCAAGTGATGATATTGCTGATCCTGTTGCAGCTGATTCATCCAGTTAAGACTGAGTTAAACCTTTGGGCTTTAGTGCCCAACCCCTCCTGTTGTTCTCCCTGTGCATGTTAGTGCACGTTTGTTTCCTGTCTTATATTCTAACAATGATAGCTTAGGTTTACCTTTTTCTTCTGTAGATACTTCTACAGATATTTCTGGGTTTTATAATTTTACTGATTCAGTTTGTTTTAAGCTTGCTGGTTCATTTATTAGATGTTCTTACATTAAGCTTTATCTCCCTTGTGTTCAACTTTACTATGGAAGACATGCCGATACTTATTGGCTATAGCCAGATTTTGGATATGAATTAATATTTGCTGACCTTTGAGTTGTTGTTGGCTAGTCTAATTTAACTGTTCATCCTGCTTTAGTAGAGTTGTCTAGTTGCTCTGAAGGAAGTATTTATTCTACCTCTGTAGGTCTTCCTTGACCCTGGGTTTATTGTTTATCTCCTCATCAGCCCTTGCAGGCATTAAATAAACCAGGATTATGAGTCAGACAGCACACTGACCCTGTGGCTGATGCTAACGGCATACCTATGAAGTATCCATGGATGATGGCCCATATTACTTATGTGGAAAGTTGAGTTGTATGGATATTAGATCTCTCTGCTCTTTGAATATGACCATTGTAGAAAATGGTATTATGTGTTTTAATGCTATTACAGGCAACCTTTATCAGCAACTCCAAAAGTTAGTCCTACTCTTTCTCCTGCTAAGTTTTGTTTAAAACCACCTTTTTTTCTTTTTACTAGTTAAAAGTCCATTGTTATCTGCAGAAATTAATTGTTCTATAGCCTCTTGTAGAATTTTCTCCTGTTGGAATATTAACTTTCCCTTTTGCAGGAGTTGTTAGAACACCTGCTAGCTTGTGGGTACCAGTTGTTTCCCCAGGTCATTGTCACAAAGTTGGACTTATGACTGTTACTAGATTTAAAACATATTTTGGCATTACTATGGATGTTACAGCAGCTATTCTATCTGCCCTTGCAGGAGGAGTTATGGCTGCAGTGGCTCTTCTCAGAATACCATTACTGCTGCAGCATTAAATCAGTTAGTTAATACCACAGCTACTGCTTATCAAACTCAATTGCTTCTTAATAATCATTTTCATTAGGCCATTTTGGTTTTGCAGCAACAAATAGATTTTTTTGTCTAAATAAACTGACGTAGCCAAAAGCATGTCTAAATATTCCTGTGATCCTCTTTATGGTAAGTTCTGTCTCACCCCTTTTCCTGTTACTAACATGTCTTTACGCTTATTAAGGGCCAATGGGATTCAAAGTATGTGCAATTATCTGCTCAACTTGCTAATGATCTTACTAAGTTACAGGAAATTGTTGTGGAGCCACTGGATATAGACTCTTCCTTTCTGACACGCATCTGGGAACATCTAAAGAAGCTTCTTGATCCATCCTGGATTTTCATTTATGCATGTTTGTCTGGTTTGGTACTATTCATCTTTATAATTGCCAGATGTGTCCACTCAGCTTGACAGCAGCAGCTTAGATTTAATGATACCACGCACAAAGTCCTTTTGGCTATTGAACAGCGGCATGCTGTAACTCCCTCACCCCAGGTAGGGGTTTGGCTTGCCCAGCTCAAACATCAGCTTTAACCTCTCCTTTCCTGTGCATGTGCTGGTTAGTCAATGACAGGTAACAGATGATTGATAAGTACTCACGAAAGATGGGAAGTCCTCCTGTAAGTGGGATTCTTCCATGATAGGTACAGTATTTATTTGGAATTGCGCCACCTAAGACAGGCACGGTCCTTTTGTTTTAATTTGAAAGGGAGGAATTATGGCAGCCAGAGTAGATTTGATTAGCCAAAATGGAGTGCGTATTTGCTGTTTGGTGCTGAGTTTGAGTAGTGGTCTCTGGTAAATAAAGTTTTGCCTTCTGACTTTGGCAGTCAGTCAGCTTCTGAAAGACCGACCTTGGCAAGCTTTGCTTTAGGAAGCTCTGTTCCTGGGAACAAGATAGGCAAGCTCCACACAACCCTGGAGCCAGATGGTGGGTTCTGTGCAACCTTGAGTGAATCCTCGTATGATCTGCCAGCTGATGCAGATGGACGTTACTGTGAGAAAGTTCCTCGTTCTCTCCTGCTTTTATATAGCTGGCTCTCCCTTCAATAAATTGGCACCTTGATCAAAGACTTGGTGTCCCTCTTCGTGTTGCCTTGTTCTCTCTCTCCCAACCCTCTCTCAGGAGGTATCTAAGCTGCAGGCAGCGACATTTGATGTTAACCATTCTGACTGTCATAAGATGGAATCTCAGAGCCGTTTTGATTTACATTTTCCTGATGGCTAAGGATGTTGAACATTTCTTTAAATGCTTCTTAGGTATTAGAGATTCCTGTTAAGAAAGTTTCTGTTTATCTCTGTATCCCATTTTAATTGGATTATTTGGCTTGTTGGGGTTTAATTTTTCATGTTCTTTATACTTTTGGGTATTAGTCTTCTCTTTCAGAGCATTGGTAAAGATCTTTTTTCCTATCTGTAGGCTGCCCTTTTTTCTACTGATGGTGTCCTTTGCCTTCCAGAAGCTTTTCAGCTTTGTGAGGTCCCATTTATTAATTGTTGGTTTCAAAGCCTGAGCTGTTGGTGTTCTGTTCAGGAAGTTGTCTCCTCTGACAATGAGTTCAAGGCACCTCCCCCCTTTTCTTCTAATATATTTAGTGTGTCTGGTTTTATGTTTAGGTTTTTAATCCACTTGGAATTGAGTTTTGTGCAGGGTGGTAAATATGATCTATTTTTCTACATGTAGACATCCAGTTATACCCAGCATCATTTGTTGAAGGTACTTTCTTTTTTATTTTTCCATTGTATCGTTTTGGCTTCTTTGTCAAAAAGCAAGTGTCTGTAGGTGTGTAGGTTTATTTCTGAGTCTTGGTTTCAATTCCATTGAGCAATGTGTCTGTTTTTATGCCAATATCACATGGAGTTTATTACTATTGCTTTGTAATACAACTTGAAATCAGGCATATTGGTACTTCCAGAAGTTCTTTTATTGTATAGGATTGTTTTGACTATTCTGTATAGGCTTTGATTTTTTTAAACTTATTTTATTTGGGGTTCCTTAAGCCTCTACATATCTAACAAGCTGCCAACCCTATGAAAGTGACAAAGAAGGTCTACAAGAGATGTTGACCTCTTCTGACAAAGGTCCTTGGGACAATTTCACTCTTCATTGTCAGAATATCCAGCAGTTCAGCACTCCACAATCCAGCAGTTCAGCAAATCAGCATTCCAGCTATCCAGCAATCCAGAAAACCAGAAAGCCAGCCATCTAGCAATCCAAAAGCAACAACAAGGAGCAGCAGTAGTGGCACGGGCAGCAGCAATCTCCTTGAAGTGTTCTCAAAAGCATTTCTTTCTGGGAACATGGCACATCTCAAAGTGATCTCTCTGTCTCTGTCTCTGTCTCTGTCTCTCTCTGTGTGCACGAGCTCCTCTTTTTTTTCCTTAGGAGGGACCACTTGCTATTTGACCCATTGACAACTGACTGATGCAAGTCATTACTTCTTCACTAAAAACTCATGTAGAATGGATAGTTTTTGGTCAACTTAACATGTGCGATGGTCATCTGGAAAGAGGGAAACTCAATTTTGAAAATGCTTCTAACTGACCAGCATATAGTCATGTCATGGATATTTTCTTGATTAGTGATTGGTGTGGGAGGACCTAGCCCAGTGCTGTTAGAGGTGCCAGCTCTGGGCAGTTACTATTGGTTTGTATAGCAAAGCTGGATAAGCAATCCATGAGGAACAAGTTAGGTAGATGTGATCTTCCATGGCCTCTTCAGTTTTAAGCAGCCATCTGTCCTTTTCCCTAGAGAGGCAACTATTTTTACTCTGTACTTGTGCAATGTCTTCTGCCTGTTAAATAGATCACACTAGAAACATATGTTCAGCTTATATAAAAGTTTTTTAGCTCCAAAGAATACATCATCTGGAGCAAGCATGAAAAGGGCAGCCTTGGACATAGACAATCTTCTGAAAATGCTTCTTTCTCAATATAAGCTATGGAATGTTCCTGGTCAATCATACTCCTTCAGCAAAAAACTAGAGACTGGGTAGCACTAATATAGGTTCTTTGGTTTTTTGTTTGTTACCCTTGAACTCTTTCTTTCTTTCTTTCTTTCTTTCTTTCTTTCTTTCTTTCTTTCTTTCTTTCATTCTTGCCTCCTGATTCCTGCCGTAACTTCCCTCAGTGATGAAATAAACCATTTCTTCTCTCAGTTGCTTTTGGTTGTGGTGTTTATTACAGCAGCAGAAAGCAAACTACATGTAACCTAGAGCTCTGAAATCTAACATTGACAACGGGTTGCTACTCTGGTTTGTTCTGGATTTCAAGAGCCTGATTACATGTTCCATTCACCAACCCCACATCTGACAGAGAGCTAATATCCAGAATATATAGAGAACTCAAGAAGTTAAACAACAAACTAAGTAATCTAATAAAAAATCGGGTACAGAGCTAAACAGTGAATTCTCTATAGAGGAACATTGAATGGCAGAGAAACACTAAATGAAATGCTCAGTGTCCTTAGTCATCCAGGAGATGCAAATATAAAACAACCCTGATATTCTACCTTACACCCATTAGAATTGCTAAGATGAAAAACTCAAGTGACAACATATGCTGGAGATGTTGTGGAGAAAGTGGAACCCTCTTCCATTGCTGGTGGGAATGTAAACTTATACAACCAGTTTGGAAATCAATCTGGAGCTTTCCCAGAAAATTAGGAATAGTGCTACTTCAAGATCCAGCTATACCACTCCCAAGCATATAGCTGAAAAATGCTCAAGTATACAACAAGGACATTGGCTCAGCTATGTTCAGAGCAGCTTTATAGTCAGACTCTGGAAACAACCTAGATATCCCTCAACTGAAGAATGGATACAGAAGTTGTATTTGTTGTAAGTTGTAAGTTCCATTTACACAATGGAATACTACTCAGCAATTAAAAACAAGGAAATCATGAAATTTGCTGGCAAATGAATAGAACTAGAAAAGATCATCCTGAGTGAGGTAACCCAGAAGCATAAAGACACACATGGTATATACTCACTTATAAGTGGATATTAGCTGTAAATATAGGGTAAACATGCTAAAATCTATAGTCCTAAAAAAGCTAAACAATAAGGAAGACAATAAGGAAGATGCTTAATCCCCATTCAGAAGAGCAAACAGGATAGATATTGGAAGTAGGAGAAGACAGGGAACAGGACAGGAGCTACAGAGGGCCTCTGAAAGACTGTGCCCATCAGGGTATCGAAGTAGATGCTGAGACTCATAGTTAACTTTGGGCAGATGGCAAGGAATATTATGAAAGTTAGAAAGACCTGGAGGGGACAGGAGCTCCAGAAGGAGACTAACTGAGTAAAAAAAAAAATCTAGGCCCAGAGGAGCCTTCAGAGACTGATGACTCAACCAAGGACCATGCATGGAGAGGACCTAGACCCCCTGTTTAGATGTAGCCCATGGGGAGGTCAGTTTCCATGGGAGTTTCCTAGTAAGAGGAGCAGAGGCAGTCACTGGCATGAACTTGGTTGCCTGTTCTTTGATCACCTCCTCTTGGTGAGGTGGCCTTACTAGGCCACAGATGAAGATGATGCAGCCAGCCCTGATGAGACCTGATAGGCTAGGATCAGATAGTAGGGGAGGAGGACCTCCCCTATCAGTAGAGTAGGGAAGGGACATAGCAGGGGAAGAGGGAGAGAGGGTGGGACCAAGAGATGATGGAGGGGGCTACAGTCAGGATACAAAGTGAATAAATTTAAATTAATAATAATAATTATTATTATATTAAAAGAGAAAATATTAGATCTAGGATGTAAAAAACAATTAATTAAAATAAATAAATAAACAAACAAATAGGAAATAATACGCATGGTTAGGGATACATTTCAGTCGGTGACGTGCTTCTCTAGCATACAGGAAACTCTGAGTTCAATCACCAGGGCTGTACAAGGAAGATGCACTCCACATGTCTCTAATCTTTAGTAATCAAGGTGTGGAGAAAGGATGATCAGTAGTTGTTGGTTATCCTGGGTTATTCTGTGAGTGTGAGGCTAGGCAGGGCTGTGCAAAAACATCCCTCAAAAGAAAACAAAAGCAATGAAAACAACTTCTGGAATTCCACGTAAATATAGATTTTTGAAGATGTCACAAGAGACTCTCACTCACCTCTTGCTGCAATAGTGATTTCTCAACTTTATGCATACTGATAGTGTGTTTCCCCAGAGCAGAGAAAAAACATCCACAGACCATCAGAAAACATGAACTTGAACTTGAACATGTTAACCCAGGGGAAAACAGACTTAGCTGACACCACTGGATCCATAAGGGGTCAGAATCTTGGAATAACTGAAAATCAGGACAGAGCAGAGTGTGGATTCTGGCATATCCTGGGACAAGAGATACTGTGCAATACTGCTGTTCTTTGTCTTTTAAGTTACATAGTTTTTCCTGCACCTTGGATCCAATTAAGGCCTTGAAATTTCTCTGTCTTAAATAAAGTTTTTCAATTGCTTGCATAAATTCAGTAGCCAGCTGAGTCACTAAAATTAAAGTTCTCACGTTACATGAGTCCAGATTCAATAACTTTCTTGTGACACAGAGGTTCTTAAAGAGAGAAACCCACAGTCCCTGTATGTTTCTCAAGATGCATTGAAAGTTCTAGAACTTCTCTCTTTGGATTCCCCTGTAACCCTGTCCGCAGTGCTCTTGGTCATGTTATGTGGGGATGATTTTGTAGACTTGTTTTTTTTTTTTAAAGGGACTGATAAAGTTGGCAAGATTAGAAAGAACTGGGATGATAGAAGAGGAACTATGAAGGAGGCCCATCCAAGATCATGTGGGCTCTAAAAGCTATTTGCCTAAAACTTTCTGCTACCTTGAGTTCTAAGGTCTCCTCTAAACTCAAAGGGTATAGTTAGCCTTGGAGAGTGTTTGGATATTAATTGAGCATGGAGGAA
Source organism: Psammomys obesus (assembly GCF_907164565.1). NCBI lineage: Eukaryota > Metazoa > Chordata > Mammalia > Rodentia > Muridae > Psammomys > Psammomys obesus. The sequence goes on along the minus strand of NW_026592732.1, from coordinate 284,703 downwards.
GCCTGCCTTAATTTATGTGTTTGTTAATTTTTGTATTGATGTGGACCAAGTTCTATTTTGTGTTAATAGTCACCAAGCTCTCAACCTGTAAGCCACACTGCATCCCCTCACTTGGGGATTTTAGGCATGTGTTCTAAAGTGAGGCAGGACCCTTCTTCTAGCTGAATCCCATGTAATGAATCTTCTACTGAATTAAATTCTCATCTCTGTTTGTTCTATTTGAGATAATATCTCTCTAAGATTCCCAGGTAGATTTTGATTTTGATTTTCTTGCCTCAGTCAATCACACTGTTTTATTCTATCAGTCTGTGACATTGCTTTTTTTTTTGTTGTTGTTGTTTTTTGAGAGGTCTTGTTTGCACCCCAGAGTGGCCTCAAATTACGACTTTAAACAATGTGTTGGGAACCATCTCTAGATAATATTATCCTATTTAAGATGATAAACTTGACCTTGACTGAGAGAGAAGGGGTCCTTTTGCCAGAGCCTAGGCTAGAGTCACTTGTGCCATCAGATGGCAGGCTCAGGCTTATGACTGTCTTGGTCTGTCTGTGTTTTTCCAAGGTGTTCTTCTGGCTCTCCCTCCCTGGGGAGGGTTCAAGTTTGACCTCTGATTCATTTACCTGAGATTTAGAATTTAGCAATAGGGATTTGATGAGACTGCTCTCTTATGATAGGAGGAGGAGCAGGATTCTTATCATTTGCACCTCTTTTATCAGTGGGGTATGAGCTCTTGAGCTGGTCATCTTTGTTGGCACCTCCTCGGGAATCAGGCAGTTCGCAGTCTGGCTCTGTCTTGTGGTCATTTGTAGTTTTCACTACAAATTCAGGTGGGTTGGGTTCAGAGTGACTAATCCCAGCTTGACTCCCTGCCATGAGGGAAATCAGGCCAGCCTGCACAGAGACAGCAGGTTGATGGCAGCTGCTGCCCACAAAAGAAACATCTGGGTGCAGCTGAAACAGTCCAAGTAAGTCAGGAACATGGTGTGGGATTACCAGGGCATGACCTGGGAAGTGTATGGTACCTCCTTGGACCCAGAGTCACTGCCATCCAGAACCATATACAAAGACAAATTAGGGAATGTGAGCAGTTAGTTAAAACACAAAGTGGCCAGATTTGAAGATCTATTTCCTCAGATTCTCCTTCAAATAAGAAGCTCAAAGGGAGACTGCCGGGAGCCAAGGCCAGCTAGTGGAAAGTTACAGACAGCTGCAACAAGTTCGTAGGTGAGAGATTTATATTTCCGGAACCTATGAGACATCTGTGTGTCAGGCTAGACATTTTGAGATATCTTAGCTAACATTCTTGTAGTATCTCTTTTAGTAAACGTTCTTGCGGTGTTCTGCATCATCATTAATCACCCTGTTATGTTTTATAAACTATATTGCTGACACATTTTCCCTTCCTGCCTTCTCCCTATAAAGTTGTGTGAAATTTTTCAAATAAATGAAAGAGAGAGACATCAGATTATAGACTTGCTCTCATTCTTTGTGTCTGCTTGTCTCCACTTCATTCTTTTTGCCCCTCCTTAGGAACTTGTTGAACTCCTGCTGGATGGGACAGGAGACAGCAGGGTGTTCTGCAGTAGATGCTGCAAAACTTCCGGTGCCTCAACTGCTGTGCCTGCCTCGCCCTGTCTTCTGTACTGGACTGAAAGGGAACAGCACTGGTATATGAGTTGTGAAGTTCCTTGTGACTATCCATGCCAGAGCTTAGAAGTCTGAATTTCTGTTTTGTTTTGGGTTTCTTGTCATTGTTTTCTGAGAGACCTAGGAGTAAAGGCAACTATTAAGTTTAAGAGCTAGCTATTATGAATTATTGGCTCCTCCATAAATAAGATGCCAGTTTACCTTTATAGAAAGAACATAAGAGGTGAGGCAAAGCTTGCTGTTGGTCTGTGTTGTACCCAATTCACAAGATGCCAAAAGACCACCAGGAGTCGAATCCATTGCAAAACACATGAGGATCTTTTTATTACAAGCTATAGCTTGGGTCTACACCCTCACTGCTGCAGCAGTTAAGAGCAGAGAGCTTTATGCTCAGGTTGGTGGTTGATTTAAAGACTCTGGTCCCTCCTAGTGTGCCCAAAGCAGGGGAATTTCTGCCTGGCAAGCATCTATTGGTTGAAACACAAAAGGGGAATGTTGCATTTTGAACTGATTGGCTATAGGAAGGCCCCCAAATCATTAATGGTCTAGTTTTCTTGTTTGGCTCTCCTAGGGGAAAGGGGTGATCTGGGCCAGTTTCCTAGCAACTGTATCTCTAGTGATCAGGAAAGAATGCAGTTAAGTTGGTGTCCTCCAGATTTATATTTCCACAATGGGATCTGAGTACCATTAACTGTATTGTTCCCAAGCATTTATTCATGAAAGCCATCAAGCAATTTAAAATACAAGGCTCACAGGTAAAAATCAAAATGAGTAGGGGTCCCATCAGGGTGGATATAAGGGTAGCAAGCCAAGGAGAACTGTTATCTAGCCTCTCTTCAGGATTTTTGTCCAGTTGCTGCTCCAGCTAAGCAGGTCCCCAAGAAAATAGCTACTGTCAGGGAGCCCCTTTTGACTTAGCATTTCAGCCTGTTAGGTGGGATTATGGGTGAAGGTCTCTTCTTTGGAAACTGCTTCACTGTTAACAATAGAACCATTGACATCAGTAGCTAGGAGGGCTAAAATGCCAGCCAAAGGCTGGGCAATGGGGCAGTCTTCAGAAGTGTCTGGTTAGCTGATCCACCTGAAGAGGCAAGGAGCAATTATGTCAGCTTCCAGCAAGTCCACACTTCATCTTGAAGTCCAAAGCTGATCCCCGAATAGATTCTGTCAGCCAGGTGAAAATCTGCTGAGACAAATTCAGATTAGAGACAGAAGTTAAAATTTGTCTAGTAAATGGGAAAGTGAGGAATCACAAAACCAAGAGAAAGACTCCTCAGGAGTCTGTTTGAGCTATGCCAGATCCGGGTCTCATGACTTTTGGTTTCCTGAAACCCATATGAATTTTAGTTTACTAAAGGAAGTATATTAATATCATCGTTGTATTGAGATCCATACTTTAGAAAAAGCAGTTAACAAGTGTCTTCAAGACAGCATAAATAGACTCATGACATTAAGACATAATCTCTAATTCTGGCATATTCTTTAAATGAGTGTTTTAGGACCATATCTATTTCAAGTAGATCTATATAGGCAAACTTTATAGTTACCCATCCTAGGCTTAACCTTGAAAAGATAAACAAGAGACTAGGTAAAGCTCAATCTTGTAACCAACTGCAGTCATTAACATAACTTTAAATATATTTTTGAACTAAAATCAAAGCAAAACTTTCAATTGGATACAGTTCATAGAGGGGCTGGCAAATCTTGCTGATCCTGCCACATTGCATTAAGACTGAACAGCATAAAGCTTAAAGGACAGAAGTTGCACTTAGCACTAAACAGGGAACTGATCACAGCTGGCAGCCCTCAACAAAGATGGTGGTAAAATCATGGTTCCACCGTTTTTATCCCTGAACCAACATGGCAGCATGGCTATGTGTTGTTACAGGCTGTGGCTGGCAATTTAAAACATAGCCATTAGGTGTCACTGGTGGTGTTGCCGCCTCCCATGGTATAACACTGCCAGAGCCAGCCAGCAGAGTCGAATGGTTCTTGAGTCGGGAGTGAGGATTAATATTAATAAAATAAACACACAGCACAGAGGAGACTTTTTTAAAGGTCCAGACTCGACAGCCACAGCAAAAGGCAGGCTGCTGCAGTAAGCAGTGCCAGCAGCAAGTCTCAAGTCTCTGCCTCTTCCTCTGCCTCCAGCCTTCTGACCACTTTATTTTTTGAGGAGTTACTTTCAGACAGTAAAACATCTCAGAACAATAGGTTAATTTGCACAAGGAGCTAGAGGAAGACGTGTGAACCTCACAAGCTATCCCACCTGCTGTCACAAACAAAAGGAGATGGACTTGCAAGTTCTCTGCCACTAGTAAAGGCCTGCTAAAAAGCCATCTCTCCACCGAGATTTAAATATCAAAGCCGGCCACTTGGAGTCACGGCTCCCGACATAACAATGTGGAGCATTTACAATTTCCTGTACTAAGTTTTAAGATTGTAATCAAATAAGTCTTAAAACCAACTTCACAATAGAACAGTATAGAACAATTTTAAACTGTACTTGAACTATTCTGGCCATACCAAAGCTATCAGCCAGAAAGAAACCGCATTATATTCATTCAGGAACTGGCAAAAACACAGGCAGCCATGCACACACTTCAAGTCAGCTTGTTAATCTCAATAGTCCTTTACAAACCAGGGCTGAATCACACATACAGCATGTTGCAAAAGCACAATCCTCAATTTTATATATATTTTAAAAATGTCTGATAAACCTTAAAATGTTTCATAAACTTAAACACATTTTTAAAAGAAATCTGTTTTTGCAATATAAAAATAAAGTACCCTTTTAGGAGTGAAATCACAAAGCATAACCATATTTTTAACAGCAAAATCAAATTTTACCAGTGCAAACAATCCAATGTCTAAAACCAATACCGATTAAAGTCTAATTAAAATTACACTTGTCTTCTTAGTCTAAAAGGAAATTATAAACAGAATTCATTACAGCTAAGAGGTGCTGTAATTTTTCTTTTCCTTTGCTCTGCCCCCCACCATGTGGCAATTTCAAGATGGCGGAGTCACATCACATGGCAGGGCACATGGTTGCTATTTAAAAACATGTGTGCTTCTATAGATCTTACAACACATATGCACACATATATACGTTCCAAAGAAGAGTTTGAATTTAACCTTTAAACATATCCAATATCTGTTAACCTATAACCAAGACATATGGAGCATATTAACCATTTAAGATGAGTCAGAAATAAACATGTGATGGCCATACATACATTTATACAGACAGACAAACCTTTTCTTACTCCATCCAGCTGTAATTTCAAGCAATTTATTCCATCAGCCTGGGCAAGCTCACTCAGCCTGCCCAGCTCTTGGCTGTTATCTACCTGTCCCAACAGCAACCAACGGTGCCCCAGCTTGTAACACTGAGAGCATGGGGCAGACAAAGTCACCATGGTGCACAGCTGTTTGGTCACCTGCCTACTGAGACCACCATAAACAAACAAACAAACCCACAAAAGAACAACACAAGAAAATAATGTACAAAAAAGATTCACAAATGCAAGGAACAAAACACGAAGGCAGACATGAACCATGTAGCCGTTCCATGCTTGGAAACGGAAGTGGATCCAAAAGTTCAGACTCATGGACTTCCACCATGGTTTCCCTGCCACAGAAACCAAAAGCAGCACAAAGAGGGGAATAGATGATGAGATTCCACATCCACTGAAAATTTCTCCAACTCATGGGTGGGCTTTCTGTCAACCACCTCAGGGGTGGGCTCTCCATCAAACACCCCAGAAACAAGGCGGGTGGGCTCTCTGTCAACCACTCCAACCTCATCCACCAAAAACGGATGGGTGGGCTCTCCCAGATGGGCAAGAATTAAGTTAGGGGTTTAGAAGGAGTCTGTCTCATGTTATATGTTGTCCGAATCCCATCCAAAGAAATGAGAGCAGTAACCACAGCCAGCCAGCCAGACAAACACAAAGCCAAACAACAGATTCTGCCAGGTGAGAGGGTAGGAACCCACCACCAGCACATTGGTGACACTCCTGTCAAACAGACTTGGGACCCCATGTCCCTCACAGTGTTATTGGGGAGCCTTGTCCCTACTGGCCATCCCAGGTCTCCATGCCCAAAGTCTGCCAGCTCATCAGCTAGTATACTATCTATGTGACCACTCCCTGGCCACCCACTGTGTCTCAGATATACACAGAATGACAGAATAGAGATACAAAACTTGGTCAAGACAAAAGCACTTACTCAGGGTTCTGCTCCTCCAGCTTAGGAGTCCTGGGGGGGGGGTCCTGGAAGAGCCCCCAAGTATGTTGTGCTCGATTCGCAAGACCCCAAAAGACCACCAGGAGTTGAGTTCATTGAAAAACACATGAAAATCTTTTTATTACAAGCTATAGCTTGTGTCCACACCCTCACCGCTGCAGTGGTTGAGAGCAGAGAGCCTTGTGCTCAGGTTAGGTGGTTGATTTAAAGTTTCTGGTCTCTCCTAGTGTACCCAAAGCAGGGGAATTTCTGCCTGGCAAGCATCTATTGGTTGAAACACAAAAGGGGATGTTGCATTTTGAATTAATTGGTTATAGGAAGGCCCCCAAACCACTTACAGTCTGACTTTCCTTGTTTGGCTGTCCTAGGGGATAGGGGCAATCTGGGCCAGTTCCCTAGCAACTGTATCTCTAGTGATCAGGAAAAAAAATGCAGTAAGGCTGGTTCCTCCCCACATGTGGCTGGGTATGTCTCCACCTGTCTGGCCTTTGTTCAGGTTTGTGCTTTAAACTTTAATTCAATAACTCAAAAAACTAATTTTTAATTCTTTGGTCTTTCAGTCTGCATCCCTAATTCAGAAGAAATAATCTCCACTGAGGTGTTTTAATATATTATTGTTTATACACACATATTTTTATTAAACATTAGTCATTTGCTATTTTTACCTCACTCTGTCACAGGGAGCTATTTCCATTAAAATGTCCACTTTACATTAAAACTAGTCAGTACCTCTATTAGCAACACTGATAATTTCTGGTCTTACTGAAGGGTATGCTAATACCACAGAAGTTTAAATATTTTATAAACCTTAATGTAAAAAACTGATACAAATTTGATTTATTCTTGAGGCAAGTAAGATAAAATGAAAATATTCAAAAGTATATATAAAAGCAAATATCAATTGGCTGTAGGCATCTGAAGCTAAGCTTTTTTAAGTGAACAAGTTCTTGTTAGAAAAATTAGCTCCTAACATGAATACTGCCTGCACCAAACGTGAACTTATGTGTGTACATTTCCTGCATTGAAACCAAAGTGCATCTCTGTCCTTCAGATCAAACTAAAATATTATTTTCTTTTGGCTAAGTCTGGTGTGGTACCTTTCAAATCAAAACCTTAAGAAGAAATATTTCAGAGATCCAAGATGGGGCTCTGAAACACCTCCCCACCCCCCGCCAGGGTATCTGATCAGGGTGAGAGCAGGGTGACCCGTAGGCTGTACTGTGGACCCCAAAACCCTGACGTCTGTTTCTCAGGTGAGAGGAGAATCCACGGGGATACTTAAAGGTCCATCTTCCGGATCACCCAACTAATACCGGGAAAAATTCCTGGGCTCCCACCGGCACTACCACAGCCCTAGGCTCCCCTCCCAAGTCCACCACCTGTTGAAACCTTTCTGGGACTAGCAGCACTCCCATTTCACAGCCTTAGGCCACCTACCTAAGCCCACCTTCTGTGAATACTTTCCTGGGACTTGTAACAGCACAGCTCCATTCCGCCTGCTCCCCACTTGCCTGGCTCACCCAGGTCAGAATCAGCCAGCACAGCACAGTCAGCGGAGCTGAGCCTGGCTTGGGACCTGGGTTCCATTCCCCACCATCTTAAGGAGGCCTGTGGGGCACTGGGTCAGCTCTAGGCACAGAGATCTATCTGCCCCAGCAGCCAGGCTCACATAGGACAGAAACAGTGAGCCCAGCCTAGACAGAGAACCCAGCGGAGCTGAGCCAGGCACCTGACCCAAGTTCCATTGTCCTCCTCCTCAAGGAGGCCTGTGGGGCACTGGAGCAACTCTAGGCTGGGAGATCTTTCTGCCTGCTCACCTAGCCCACCTGGGTTAGAAACAACGCAGCCAGCACAGCCAATGAACCCAGAGGGCTGAGTTAAGTGTGGGACCCAAATCCCATCCTCCACCATTTAAGGAAGCCTGTGGGACACTGGAGCAGCACTAGACCCAGAGCTCTTTCCACCTGTGCCCCAGCTACCTGAGACACAAACAGTGAGCCAGAAGAGATAGCGAATTCAGGGGAGACTACTCGAGAATCCAGAGACAGGTGGATCCAGTCTGCAGTACAGGCTCTAGCCATCTGGTTGCTCAGGCAACCAGATGGCTAGAGGCTGGCATAAGGATACAGGCAACAAAAGCCAGGACATCATGGTTTCACCAGAATCTCCAAATATCAATGGATATTCTATTTCAGCTGCAACACAGGAAAATGATCTTAAATCTATAATCATGCAGTTATTAAGGCGCATAAAGAAGAAATAAACAAAAAATAAAGACACAAAAAGGAAATAAACAAAAAAAAAATACAGGCCATTATGGACAGACAGGAATCCACATTCAAACAGAAGAAGGAAATGGTGCAAGACGTGAAAACAGAATTAGAATCAATAAAGAAAACACAAACAGAGAAATCCTGGAGTTGGAGAACTTAGAGAATAGGTCAGGAACCACAAAAGTAATCATCATTAACAGAATACAAGAGATGGAAGAGAGAACCGCAGGCACTGAAGATACAGTTGCAGAAATTGATACATCTCTCAAAGAAAAAAATAAAATCGGAAATGTTCCAAACATAAAACATCCAAGAAATCAAAGACATCATGAAGATATGGAATCTAAGAATATTAGGAATAGACCAAAAAGAAGATTCCAGGCTCCAAGGCTCAGAAAATATTTTTGAAAATATCCTAGAAGAAAATTTCTGCAACCTTAAGAAAGTGATGTCTATAAACATACAAGAGGCCTATAGAACACAAAATGGCCTACACCAGAAAAAAAAAAAAAAAAAAAAAGAACTTCACTTAATAATCTAAACACCAAGTCTACAGAACTCATTATATGGTTGTCAAAAATTAAGTTGCTGTAGGTGTGTGGGTTTATTTCTGGGTCTTTGATTCTATTCCATTGATCTACCAGTCTGTTTCTATGCCAGCACCATGCTGTTTTTATTACTGTTGCTCTATAGTACAGCTTGAGATCAGGGCTGGAGATGCCTCTAGAAGATTTTTTTTAATTGTTATTTTATTTTTATTAATTACAGTTTATTCACTTTGTATCCCAGCTGTAGCCCCTCCCCCACCCCCTACCAATCCCACCCTCCCTCCTTCTTCTCCTATGCCCCTTCCCCAGTCCAATGATAGGGGAAGTCCTCCTCCCCTTCCTTCTGACCCTTGTCTATCAGGTCTCATCAGGACTGGCTGCGTTGTCTTCCTCTGTGGACTGATAAGGCTGCTCCCCCGTCAGGTAGAGGTGACCAAAGAGTCAGCCACTGAGTTCATGTCAGAGTTGGTCCCTGTTTCTATTACTGGGGACCCTCTAGGCCACTGAGCTGCCATGGGCTACATCTGTGCAGGAGTTCTAGGTTATCTCCATGAATGGTCCTTATTTGGAGTATCAGTCTCACAAAAGACCCCTGTGCCCAGAATTTTGGTTCTGTGGCTCTGCTTGTAGAGCTCCTGTCCCCTCCAGGTCTTTTTGTCTTCCCCTTCTTTCAGAATATTCCCTACACTCTGCCCAAAGTTTGGCTATGAGTCTCAACATCTGCTTTGATATCCTGCTGGGTAGAGTCTTTCAGAGGCCCTCCTGTCCTGTTTCCTGTTTTTTTTCCCTCTTTCAATGTTAATTCTGTTTGCTTTTCTGAATGGAGATTGAACATCTTACTCAGGGTCCTCCTTCTTGATTAGCTTCCTTAGATGTACAGATTTTAGTATGATTATCCTATATTATACGTCTAATATCCACATACAAATGAGTATATACCATGTGTGTCTTTCTGCTTCTGGGATACCTCGCTCAGGATGATCTTTTCTAGATTCCACCATTTGCCTGCAAATTTCATGATTTCCTTGTTTTTAATTGCTGAGTAGTATTCCATGGTAGATCAATGGAATCAAATGGAAAAGACCCATATATAAACCTACACACTTATGGACACCTGATTTTTGACAAAGATGCCCAAAACCATTCAATAGGAAAAAAAAAATCTTCAACAAATGGTGCTGGTCTAACTGAATACCTACATATAGAAAAATGCAAATAGATCCATACTTATCACCTAGCATAAAAGTAAAATCCAAGTAGATCAAAGACCTCTACATAAATCCAGACACATTAAATCTGTTAGAAGAAAAAGTGGGGAAGAGCCTAGAACTCATTGGTGTGCAGGAGACAACATCCTGAACAGAACACCAACAGCACAGGCTCTAAGAGCAACAATCAACAAATGGGATCTCATGAAACTGAAAAGCTTTTGTAAAGCAAAGGACACTGTCGTCAGAACAAAACAACAGACTGGGAAAGGATCTTCACCAACCCTATATCTGACAGAGGGCTAATATCCAGAATATATAAAGAACTCAAGAAGTTAAAAAGCAACAAATCAAGTAATCCAAATAAAAAATGGGGTACAGAGCTAAACAGAGAATTCTCTATAGAGGAACATCAAATGGCAGAGAAACACTTAATGAAACGCTCAACGTCCTTAGTCATCAGGGAGATGCAAATCAAAATGACCCTGAGATTTCACCTTACACCCATCAGAATGGCTAAGATCAAAAACTCAAGTGACAACACATGCTGAAGAGGATGTGGAGAAAGGGGAACCCTCCTCCATTGCTGGTGGGAATGTAAACTTGTACAACCACTTTGGAAATCAATCTGACACTTTCTCAGACAATTAGGAATAGTGCTACTTCAAGATCCAGCTGTATCAATTCTGGACATATATCCAAAGTACGTTCAAGTACACAATAAGGACATTTGCTCAACCATGTTCATAGCAGCTTTATTTGTAATAGTCAGAATCTGGAAACAACCCAGATGTTCCTCAGATGAGGAATGGATACGGAAACTGTGGTACATTTACACAATGGAATTAAAAACAAGGAAATCATGAAACTCGCAGGCAAATGGTGGAATCTAGAAGAGATCTTTTATTGTACAGGATTGTTTTAGCTATTCTGGGTTTTTTTGTTTTTCCATATGAAATTTAGAATTGTTCTTTCAAGGTCTGTAAAGAATTGTGTTGATATTTTGATGGGAATTGCATTGAATCTGTAGATTGCTTTTGGTAGGATGGCCACTTTTACTATGTTACTCCTACCAATTCTTGAGGATGGGAGATCTTTCCATCTTCTGTTGGTATAATGTTCTTTTGAAATGTATACACCTTGCCCTTGTTTATTCAAATGCTGATTTCTCTCTCCCACTATCTGGTTTCAATCAGGACATTGCATTGTGATGTTTATTATATGCATCATCTGTCTCAAGTTTGTGTAAACATGCCACCATTTGTTCTCTGTATTGTCAATAAAACAACCAGCCACAATGTTAAGCAATGGAGAGGATAGGGTGGGACATCCTGGTTCAGAGTAGGAGGAGGGGAAGGAAGCAAGAGGAGAGGAAGGAATAAGAGGGTGAAGAGGAGCAAAAGCTGAGAGAGCAGAGCCTGGAAGAGAGGTCTTGAAATGATGTGAAGAAATGAACCGGACCTAAGATTTCACTAAAAGCAGTATGATGTGCGAAATCTGAATGGTAGGAACTATGTGGACTTGGAGGTTTAGGATGGAGTAACTATTGCCCAGCATTAAGTTCTAGGTTAACTAAATAAATCCTAGTCTCTGTGTGGTGATTTGATTTTACGGCTGTTTAGGTTTAACTGCAGCTTTACCAAAAGATATATCAATAGTAAATATATGACGTCAAATACAACAATCTTATGATATCTTCTTCAATTTCTTTCTTCAGGGACTTGAATTTTTATTTTATTTTATTTTCATACAGGTCTTTCACTTGCTGGGTTAGAGTTACTCCAAGGTACTTTGTGTTATTTTTTGCTATTGTGAAGTGTGTTGTTTCCCTAATTTCTTTTTCAGCACTTTTTTCTTTTCTATACAGGAGGGTTACTGATTGATGTGTATATATATATATATATATATATATATATATATATATATATATATATATATATATATATATATAGTTTATTTTGTATCCACCTTCTTTGCTGAAGGTGTTTATCAGCTGAAGGTGTTCTCTGGTAAAAGTTTTGGGGTCATTCATGTATATTATCATATCATCTGCGTATAGTGATACTTTGACTTATTCCTGTCTGATATATATCCCCTGGATTTCCTTTAATTGTCTTATTGCTCTAGCAAGGACTTCAAGAACTACGTTGAAGAGATATGGAGAAAATGGGCAGCCTTGCCTTATCCCTGATTTCAGTGGGATTGATTCAAGTTTCTCTCCATTTAGTTTGATGTTGGCTATAGGCTTGCTGTATATTGCCTTTACTATGTTTAGGTATGTGCCTTTTACCACTGATCTCTCTAAAACTTTAAACATGAAAGGGTGTTGGATTTTGTCAAATGCTTTTTTAGTATCTAAGGGGATGATCATGTGGTTTTCTCCTTCAGTTTGTTTATATGTTGGATCACATTGATGGATTTCCATATGTTGAACCACTCCTGCATACCTAGGATGAAGCCTACTTGGTCATGGCGGATGATATCTTTGATGTGTTCTTGGATTCAGTTTGTGTTTATTTTATTGAGTATTTTTTCATCAATGTTCATAAAAGAAATTGGTCTGAAAATCAGACTAAATATCAAGGCGACCGTGGCCTCATAGAATGAGGTTGGTAATGTTCCTTATGTTTTTATTTTTTGAAATAGCTTGAAGAGTATTGGTATTAGCTCTTCTTTGAAGGTCTGGCAGAATTCTGTACTGAAAGCATCTGGCCCTGGGCTTTTTTTTTTTTTTTTTGGATGGGAGACTTTTGATGACTACTTCTATTTCCTGAGGGGATATAGGACTATTTAATTTATTTACCTGATCTTGCTTCTGCCTTGGTAAATGGAATCTATCAAGAAAATTGTCCATTTAATTTACATTTTCAAATTTTCTGGAGTATAGGCTTTTGACATAAGACTTAACAATTCTTTGGATTTCCTCAGTGTCTATTGTCATGTTCCGTTTTTCATTTCCAATTTTGTTGATTTGGATAGTGCCTCTCTGCCTTTTAGTTAGTTTAGCTAAGGGTTTGTCTATCTTGTTGATTTTCTCAAAGAATCAGCTCTTGGTTTTGTTGATTCTTTGATTGTTCTTTTTGTTTCTAATTTATTGACTTCAGCTCTGAGTTTGATTATTTTCAGCCTATTGTGCTGTTTTGCTTCCTTTGGAGATAGTCCATCATTCTGGGCATGCTATATATATCACCAAAAACAGGACACATGGGGATTTCAACTTTTAATAGTGGGGGAATGTGTGAAAATGTGCTTTTAATGTCACTTTAACACTTTGTATTCACTGTTACATTTACTACGAATACATTTGAATTCACTTTTCTTTAAAGAAAATCTATAAACTTGATTGTCAGCAGTGATAAACATAACTCAGAACAGAGACAGATACAATCTCACCATTAGATAACTATAGTCCAGTTTGTCATAGACTCTGGCCACACTGGCAGATACATGTTCTCCATACAGAATGAAAGTGAATTTTCTTACAGCATGCTAGGCGACAACTATCTAGTCTAACTAACACAGAACAAACTCGAGTTTTACCCTATGATGAATGCATCAAGTACCAACACAGAGTCTGGGTTAAAGGGCCTAAGTACTCATGAGCATTAGCCAGGGGCCTCTAGAGAGACAGAAAGTATTAAACGCATCTATACATTTTCCCAGATAGAGGATGTTTTAGAACGGCTTACAGGGTGCGGTCCATGTAGTCCAACAATGGTTGTCTAACAGTGGAAGGTCAGAGAATCTAGCTGGGATTTAGTCAATGGTCAGAGAATCTAGCTGGGATTTAGTCAATGACTCTGTATATGTCAGAATCTCAAAGAATTAGGCGCTAATGCCTGGGAGGAGTACACTTGCCAGCTAGAGTGAGGCAAGCAAGCAGAGAAAGAACTCCCTAGTTCCATATCCTTCATATAGGTCCAGATTAAAAGAGGGTCTTTAATTCTCAAAATATCCAGAGTTAAGATGGGTCTTCCCAATACAACTGGATTAATTAAGAAAATTCATTCACAGGTGTATCCAGCAACATTGGTTTTATTTAATTCCGGATATGCTGCAGTTGACAAACAAGAATTGCTATCAGAAAATATCACTCTTATTCTGGTCATAGAATCTTTATTTGGGATGAGGAGGTGGTATATTTTTGTTTAACTTTTTTAGTTTTTTAGGGATTTTTTAACATTATATTCTTTATGTCTAATGCGACAAAAAAGAAGTTGATTACAAGGTGAGGGAAGATGGGAGAAACTTGGAGGAGTAAAGGGAATAAGAAAACTATAATTATGGCAGATTGTATGAGAAAAGATATATTTTCAATAAAAGGAAAAATTAAAAAATAGTATATCCACTGTGAGTCCTGTAAATAAAAAATAGGTTAAATAATATCTTATTTCAAGAGGGAAGAACCAGGATACTGTCACAATCTGAACACAGCAAAATCAAACTCCAAATCTGTTAATAACTCCAGGCCTTATCTGGAATTCTCTCACAATCTTCTGGGCTCCTCCAAAACTATGGGTCACTCTTCAGGTATCCCCTCTGCAACACACACAGCTCATCTTCCAGGCTCTGTCAGGATCCACTGTATTGCTGCTGCTGTTCTTTCC
>NW_026592732.1:254310-270158 GCF_907164565.1 Psammomys obesus | reverse complement strand
ATCCACTGTATTGCTGCTGCTGTTCTTTCCCAGGCTCTGTCTGGATCTACGGCACTACTGCTGCTGTTCTTGGTGGTCATCCCGTGGTACTAGCATTACCAAAATGGTAAAATATCCTGGCACACTAATAGACTTAATGGTGCCAATCCTCAGTTTCTCTGCATTGACCTCTTAAATCTTCTGCCTTCAACTGCCACTGAGTTTGCACTTTCGCCAATGACCTCTTAGAGCCTCTCACAATGCCAAGCCTTATCTGTTCCTCATGACTTCCTCATGCCTTCAGATCCAGGACTACCTGGGTGACTCAGTCATGTGCGCAATTAATTGGTAAAGATCTTTCCCACCTCTGTAGCCTGCTGCTTGGTCAATATAATGATTTCCTTTCCATAGAGAACATTTTGAATTTCATGAGGTCTCATGTAATTATTAATTATTGTTCTTAGTGCCTGTGCTATTGCTGACTGGTTCAGGCAGGCTTTTTCTGTGCCAATGAGTTAAAGACTCTTCTCTATTTCCTCTTTCATAAGCTTTGGGGTATCTGGCATTATGTTGAGGTGCCCTCTGTCAGATGTAGGGTTGGTGTGGGCTGCTCTTTTGACATGTTGACAGTATCATTTGACTTACAGAAGATTTTTAGTTTCATGAAGTCTCATTTATTAATTATGTATCTTAGAGAATAAGCTGTTGGTATTCTGTTCAGGAAATTGCCTCCTGTGCCAATGAGTTTGAGGTTCTTCCCTACCTTCTAATAGATTTAGTGTATCTGGTGTTATATTTGAATTTTCTGCAGGGTGACAAATATGAATCTATTTGTATTTTTGTACATGTAGGTATCCAGTTAGACCAGCACCATTTGTTGAAGATATGGCCAATGGGAGACTTTGTCTTCATAATGGGCACCTGTCAAGTGGAGGGGTGCTGTTTCTAACATGGACTCTATTGCCTGCTTTTGGATCATGTCCTCATGGTAGGGCTGCCTTGTCTGGCCTCAGGATGAAGATATGCTCAGTCTTGATGTGCTGGGGAAGGTTGATATGAGGGAAGTGGTATCCCCTTTTGGGGTGGAAAGAGAGAGGGGAAAGGGAAAGCTGAGGAAGTGGGGGACTGGGAGGAGAGAATCAAGGGGGCACCCTTGGGATCTAAAGTAAATAAACGGAGAAAAAAAACAACACCTACTATGGGGATTGTATGGGTGTGTGTGCATGTATGTATAAGTGTGCCAATGAGTTTGAGTTACACATATGTCTCCATGTTCAGTGATAACCAGGAGACAACTTGTAGATATGTGTTCTCTCTTTCAACCATGACAATTTAGGTCATCATGTCGCCTGCAAACACCTTTACCTGTTGAGTCATTTCACTAATATTTGATGCATTCCTGAATTCATTTAGAAAGTATTTTTGAGACATTTTACCTGTGTTCACTGTGGATAGCGGTACTTTTTTGTTGAATATTTGTCTGTTTTGTGTATCATGATGATAGGCAAAGTACACAAAATGGTGGTGTGCTTTCTTTTCCTTCCTTTATACTGTACTTTGAGAAGTTTGGTATTCTCTGATTATCTGATAAAATTTATCTGGGCCTGAACTTTTTTTTTTTTTACCTTTTTGTTTTTCTTTTTATTGATTTTTTAGTTTAGAAAATATTGTAAGTATTTTTGCAAAATCATTGCATTTTTATAGGTCTGCCTATGTTTTATATTAAATACAGTTTATTCACTTTTTATCCCAGCTGTAGCCCCCCTCTCTAATTCTCTCCCAATCCCACCCTCACTCCCTGATTTCCTCCTGTACCCCTCTCCAAGTCCACTGATAGGGGAGGTCCTCCTCTCCTTCCATCTGACCCTAGTCTATCAGGTCTCATCAGGACTGGCTGCATTGTTTTCCCCTGTGGCCTGGTAAGGCTGCTCCCCAACTCAGGGGAAGGTGATCAAAGATCCATCCATTGAGTTCATTTCAGAGATAGTCCCTGTTCCCCTTACTATAGAAATTCACTTGGATACTGAGTTGCCATAGGCTACATCTGTGCAGGGGTTCTAGGTTATCTCTATACATGGTCCTTGGTTGGAGTATCAGTCTCAGAAAAGACCACTGGGCCCAGTTTTTTTTTTTTTTTTTTTTTTTTTTGTTGCTCTCCTTATCATGCTCCTGTCCCCTCCAGATCTTTCTATCTCCTCTTTCTTTTATAAGATTTCCTGCACTCTGCCCAAAGTTTGGCTATAAGCCTCAGCATCTGCTTTGATACCCTGTTGGGTAGAGTCTTTCAGAGGCCCTCTGTGGTAGGCTCCTGTCCTGTTCCCTGTTTTCTCCCTCTTTTGATGGCCATCTCATTTGCCTTTCTGAGTGAGGATTGATCATCTTACCAAGGATCCTCCCTCTTCCTTAGCTTTTTTAGGTGTTTATATTTTTTAGGTGTATATATTTTAGTATGTTTATCCTATATTATGTGTCTAATATCCACTTATGAGTGAGTATATACCCTGTGTGTCTTTCTGCTTCTGGGATACGTCACTCAGGATGATCTTTTGGAGTTCCCAGCATTTGCCTGCAAAATTCATAATTTCTTTGTTTTTAATTGCTGAGTAGTATTTCATTGTGTAAATGTACCACAGTTTCTGTATCCATTCCTCATCTGAGGAACGTCTGGGTTGTTTCTAGATTCTGGCTGTTATGCGTAAAGCTGCTATGAACATGGTTGAGCAAATGTCCTTATTGTGTACTTGAACGTACTTTGGATATATGCCCAGAAGTGGTATAGCTGGATCTTGAGGTAGCACTATTCCTAATTGTCTGAGAAAGTGTCAGATTGATTTCCAAAGTGGTTGTACAAGTTTACATTCCCACCAGCAATGGAGGAGGGTTCCCCTTTCTCCACATCCTCTTCAGCATGTGTTGTCACTTGAATTTTTGATCTTAGCCATTCTGATGGGTGTAAGGTGAAATCTCAGGGTCATTTTGATTTGCATCTCCCTGATGACTAAGGACGTTGAGCGTTTCATTAAGTGTTTCTCTGCCATTTGATGTTCCTCTATAGAGAATTCTCTGTTTAGCTCTGTACCCCATTTTTTATTTGGATTACTTGATTTGTTGCTTTTTAACTTCTTGAGTTCTTTATATATTCTGGATATTAGCCCTCTGTCAGATATAGGGTTGGTGAAGATCCTTTCCCAGTCTGTTGTTTTGTTCTGACGACAGTGTCCTTTGCTTTACAAAAGCTTTTCAGTTTCATGAGGTTCCATTTATTGATTGTTGCTCTTAGAGCCTGTGCTGTTGGTGTTCTGTTCAGGAAGTAAGTTGTCTCCTGCACCAATGAATTCTAGGCTCTTCCCCACTTTTTCTTCTAACCAATTTAATGTGTCTGGATTTATGTAGAGGTCGTTGATCTACATGGACTTTAGTTTTATGCAAGGTGATAAGTATGGATCTATTTGCATTTTTATACATGTAGACATCCAGTTAGACCAACACAATTTGTTGAAGATGCTGTCTGTTTTCCATTATATGGTTTTGGCTTCTTTGTCAAGTATTCATAGGTGTGGAGGTTTATTTCTGGGTCTTCTATTCAATTCTGTTCATCCACTATTCTGTTTCTATGCCAGTACCATGTAGTTTTTATTACTATTGCTCTGTAGTACAGTTTGAGATCAGGGATGGACATACCTCCAGACTTTCTTGTTGCATAGGATTGTTTTGGTAATTTTGGGTTTCTTGTTATTCCATATGAAGTAGAAAATTTTTCTTTCAAAGTCTGTAAAGAATTGTGCTGGTAATTTGATGGGAATTGCATTGAATCTGTAGATTGCTTTTGGTAGGATTGCCATTTTCACTATGTCAATCCTACTGACCCATGAGCATGGGAGAGCATTCCATCTTCTGATATATTTTTCAATTTCTTTTTTCAGAGACTTGAAGTTTTTGTCAAACAGGTCTTTCAATTGCTTGGTTAGAGTAACACCAAGGCGCTTTTTGTTATTTGTGGCTATTGTGAAGGAAGTAGTTTCCCTAATTTCTTTCTCAGTCCTTTTGTCTTTCGTATACAGCAGGGCTACTGATTTCTTTGAGTGTATCCAGCCACTTTGCTGAAGGTATTTATCAGCTGAAGAAGTTCTCTGGTTGAATTTTTGGGGTCACTCATGTATAATATCATATCATCTGCAAAAAGTGATACTTTGACTACTTCCTTTCCAATTTATATCCCCTTGATCTCCTTTAGTTGTCTTATTGCTCTAGCTAGGACTTCAAGAACTATGTTGAAGAGATACAGAGAGTGGGCAGCCTTGCCTTATCCCTGATTTCAGTGGGATTGATTTAAGTTTCTCTCCATTTAGTTTGATGTTGGCTATAGGCTTGCTGTATATTGTCTTTACTATGTTTAGGTATGTGCCTTGTATTCCTGATCTCTCCAAAACTTTAAACATGAATGGGTGTTGGATTTTGTCAAATGCTTTTTCGGTATGTAAGGAGATGATCATATGGTTTTTCTCCTTCAGTTTGTTTATATGATGGATTATATTGATAGATTTCCATATATTGAACCACACCTGCGTGCCTGGGATGAAGCCTACTTGGTCATGTTGGATGATATCTTTTATGTGTTCTTGGATTCAGTTTGTGTTTATTTTATTGAGTATTTTAGTATCAATGTTCATAACAGAGATAGGTCTTAAGTTTTTGTTGGGTCTTTCTATGATTTAGGTATCAAGGTGTCTGTGGCTTCATAGAACGATTTTGGTAATATTTTTTTCTGATTCTATTTTGTGGAATAATTTGAAGAGAATTGGAGTTAGTTCTTCTTTGAAGGTCTGTGCTAAAACCATCTGGCTTTTTTTTTTTTTGGAAGGGAGGTTTTTCATGACTGTTTCTATTTCCTTGGGGGATATAGGACTATTCAATCTATCTGATCTTGATTTAGTTTTGGTAAATGGAATCTATCAAGAAAATTGTTCATTTCATTTAGATTTTCAAATTTTGTGGCATATAGGCTTTTGTAGTAAGACCTAATGATTGTTTGTAATTCCTCAGTGTCTGTTGTTTTGTCCCCCTTTTCATTTCTGAATTTGCTGATTTGTATAGTTTCTCTATGCCTTTTAGTTAGTTTGGCTAAGGGTTTGTCTATCTTGTTGATTTTCTCAAAGAACCAGTTCTTGGTCTCATTGATTCTTTGAATTGTTTTATTTGTTTCTAATTCATGGATTTCAGCTCTGAGTTTTATCATTTCCAATCATCTCCTCCTGTTGGGTGTCTCTGCTTCTTCCCCCCCCCCCCCAGGGCTTTTAGGTGTGCTGTTAAGTTGCCTGTATGAAATGTCTCCAACTTCTTTCTGGAGGCACTTAGTGCTATGAACTTTCCTCTTTGCACTGTTTTTATTGTGTTCCATAAGTTTAGGTAAGTTGTGCCTTCATTTTCATTCAATTTTAGGAATTCTCTAATTTCTTTTTTCATTTCTTCCCTGACCAAGCTGTCATTGAGTAGAGAGCTGTTTAGTTTCCACGTGTACGTAAGCTTTTTGTTATTTCTGTTGTTGTAGGTCTAGTTTTAGGCCATGGTGATCTGATAGTACATAAGGGATTATTTCGATTTTCTTTTATCTGTTGAGGCTTACTGTGTGCCTGACTATATGGTCAATTCTTGAGAAGGTTCCATGAGGTGCTGAAAAGAAGGTCTATTCTTTTTAGTTTGGGCTCGTTGCCGCCATCTTGGATTTGGGCCTGCCTATTTTTAAGCTTCATTTTATTTTATGTGTAGAAGTGTTTTTGCATGTATGTATGTATGTATGTATGTATGTATGTATGTTTGCTTCCTGTATGTCTGGCTCATACAGAGGCTGGAAAAGTGTGTTGTGAGTTACCATGTGGATACTGGAAAATGAATCCTGGTCCTTCGAAAGAACCTTGAATACTTTTAACTGCTGAGCCATTTCTCCATTCCTATCTGTCTGATTTTTTAATGTTATCTTAGCTTTATCTTGATAGTTTTTATCTATGTAGATATTCATCCATATCTTTTAGATTTTTCAGCTTAGTGAAATATGTTTTAAAGTAAACACTAACAA
Source organism: Psammomys obesus (assembly GCF_907164565.1). Classification (NCBI taxonomy): domain Eukaryota; kingdom Metazoa; phylum Chordata; class Mammalia; order Rodentia; family Muridae; genus Psammomys; species Psammomys obesus. Next base: position 264,106 of record NW_026592732.1, on the reverse strand, counting down.
TTCTGTGAAATTCACCTGTCATAATGACTCCCTTGTCCTGTATTATAGTATTAATTTTGCCATTTATGCTTTCTTTTGTTTAATTTATCTAAAGCTTTGTCAGTATTGTTTATATTTTGAAAGAACCAACTCTGTTTCATTGACTAAGTATTGCTTTTGTTGTTGTTCTAGTTTGATAATTTCTATAATGATGTTACTATTTTTTTCTAGCTATTGATTTTGGGGTTTGGCTTATCCCCCCCCCCCCAAGTCCATAAGGTGAATCATTAACTAAACTTTTAGAAATCTGTTTGATTTCCTAATGTAGGTACTTTGAACTTTAATCTTTCCTCACAGGACTGCTTTTGTTGTGTTTTCATTTGATCGTAGGAGTCTTTCTGTCCTACATTTCTTTAAAGAATTTCCTCAATAAACTGTTAGCAGTTTATTCTCAATGAATTTATTTACAACCTAGAGTTTCACTTACTGTTTATTAGTAGTCATTGCATTGTTATCAGGTAGAAGATAAAGAATTATTTCAATTTCCCCATGTTTGATAAGACTTTCTTCATGTCTTAATATATGATATCTTTTAGAGAAAGTTCTAAGGGATGAGGACAAAGTGTATCCTTCACTGTTTGGATACCATTTTCTATAGATTTCTGTTGTCCATTTTATCTGTGATGTCATTTGATTCCGTTTATTTTCTATTTGGGATGGCCTGTCGGTTGTCGAGACTAAGACTATCATGATGTGTGTGTTAGCAGTGACTTTATATCCAGTAGCTATTATTATTATTATTATTATTTTTAGAACAACACAGTGGAACTATGTTCGGAATTGTAAAGTTTTCTCCAGGTTTGTCCTCTTACTCAGTAGGAAGTGACATTTACCATTACTTTCTAGATTTGATTTCAAGTCTATTTTGTCAGATTCAGAACAGCAACAGTTGCTTATGATTTTGCTCCATTTGCCTGAAGCTCTTTTTTTCCCCACATTTCATGGTAAGGTACCACCTCTCTTTTTTGATGAAATGCAACAAATATATTCACTCTACTTTTTGATCCAGTCTACTAGTCTTTTGATTAACAAATTGGCACCATTGCTATTTAGAGTTAGTACTGAAAGGTATCTATTAATTCCAGTCATTTTAATATTTTTCCAAGGAGAAAAATCATCAGAAAAACTTGAGTCTTTTTTTTTCTTTTATTTCTTGTTTAATTATTGTGCCAGTTTACCTTTTGGTTGCTGTGATCAAACATCTTGCCAGAAGCAACATAGGGGAAAGAAAATGTTTATCTGGCTTACATTTACAGCTTACCTACTGGCAAAATCAAGGAAGAACCTTGAAAAGGAGCTGAAGCAGCAACCATTCTACAAACTGGCTTGATAACTCACTCATCGTCTCTTGCTCATATTCGCCGTTGCTCACCTGCCTAGGCTGTAGTCTCTACCACATCAAACATCAGCCAATCAAACACATGATCAAAGGAAAATCTGGTGGTGGCAATCTCTCAGCTGAGACTCTCAGACAACTCTGGGTTGTGTCAAGATAAATGCTGAAGCTAATTTTTATTTTTTGTGTCTTTGTGGATACATTTATTTTTCTCCTCAATCTAAAAGTCTTCTACAAGTATATTTTGTAGCGCTGTCTTAGTGGACACATTCATTTTGCATGTTTTAATGCATACATTTTTTTATCTCCTTTATTTATGACAAACATCTTCCCTGGGCACAGCAGCCTGGGTTGGCAGTGGTTGTCTTCTTGGAACTTGAAATTCAGCGTTGCACATCATCTGGCCTTTTAAACTCTCAGTTGACAAAAACTGCCAGACCTTCCTTTACATGTGACTTAGTGTTTCTCTCTTGTCAGTATTTATGTGTAGTCTTTATTTTAATACAATATTATGAAGGGAGGTTCTTTTCTTTTCTTTTTTTTTCTAAGCGGTGTCCTAATTTCTCATGTATCTGAATTGGCATCTGTTCTACAACAAAAAACTTAAAGGAAAAAGGTTTTATTTTCTTAACAGCTCCAGGGTAAAGCTTATTACTGAAGAGAATGCTTGGAAAGAAGTTAAAACCTCACACTCGCAGTCAATCACACACAGAGAGAGTAAATACATAGACCCTTGCATTATTTCCCTAAGCTAGCTTTCTCCTCACTTACAGTGTTCTGCACAAACACCACCCTGAGTAGAGAACAGTGTTGCCTACAATGTGCTTCTTCCTCCTATTACATCAATTAACAGGACAATTTTTTTCAAAGAGATTCCCACAGGTCACTTTGATTTAGATTTCTCATTAAGGCTTTTTCCAAGATGATTATAGATTATGTCAAGGTGACAGTAAAAACTAAGCAACACAGCACCTCTTTTTCTAACTATAGAAAGTGATTTAAAAATGTTTTCTGTGCCTATGAACCTTAGATTTAGTCTTTTCATTGAATTATTGACATCTTGGATTTCCACATCTATCTTCTTATTATTTTATATTTTTTTCTTGCTGAATTGTACCAAGTCCCTTGCCTTAATTCTGTGATGTTTCTTTTTTCCTTTAAAAGATATTACTTCTTTTGATCTGGTGTAAATATGTGCATGAAGATATGTATGAGTATTCACATATCACAGAACATCTGTGATGACCTGGAGAAAACTTTGTGACATCAGTTGTCTTCTTCCAACTCTACATAGTTTACAGGGACTGAGATCTGGTCGTCCAGCCTGTGCTAATAACAGTTTTATCCCCTGTGCCTTCTCATAACTTACCATTACTTTCTGTATCTTTATTACTTCATTTAATATTTTTTTATATAGGTTGCTCATGCTAATTTCTTTTTTGTATAAAACATAAATATATTTTTATTGATCTCAGAATATATGTAACATTATTTATATATTTCTTTTTTCTTCTCTTTTTTTAATTTTTATTTTTATATTAATTACAAGCTATTTACTTTGTATCCCAGCTGAAGCCTCCTCTCTCATTCCCTCCCAATCCTACCTTTCCTCCCTTATCTCTTCCCTGTCCCTCTCTAAGTCACTGATAGGGGAGGCCCTCCTCACCTTCCATCTGACCCTAGTTTATCAGGTTTCATCAGTACTGGCTCCAATCTCTCCCTCTGTGGCCTGGCAAAGCTGCTTCTCCCTCGGAGGGACGGGGAGAAGGTTAAAGAGCCCACCATTGAGTTCATGTCAGAGACAGTCCCTGTTCCCCTTACTAGGAAAACCCACTTGGATGCTGAGCTGCCATGGGTTACATCTGTGCAGGGATTTTAGGTTGTTTCTAATTTCATTGTCCAGTAAAGTTCCTCTTGAATTTATTCTTTAAAAATTGGTCATTAGGGACTAGAGAGATGGCTCAGTGGTCAATAGCACTTGCTGATTTTTCAAACATATGGATACACATACAAAATATCTCAAAACTTTATTTAATACCAGCTTCAAGAGAACTGACACCCTCTTTTCAACAGTTAGTATACCAACCCTCCACCACACACATATGCACATTCACATAAAAATTGCACAAGCAGAAACATAAAATAAAATAAATATTTAAAAAATGATTCTATTACCATCAACTTCCCAGGGTTTTGCATTTCTTTGGAATATACAATTGTAAAACAAGCCATTCTTTTAATTGATCTTCAATATTTTTGTCCTGTTTCATCGACTTAGTTAAAGAAATAACGTTGTTTGACATTCATGTTGACTCTGTCATCTGTCTTTGCATGAATTTTCTTTAAATATATCTTATTAACTTTTGATAATTGCATCCATTTACCACCTTCCTCCCATCTACTCCTTTCATTCCAATGCATCCAGCTTTGTGTCCCTGAGTTTTTAAGATTTATTTTAATTTTCTATGTAGGTGTGTTTGGCCTATGTGTATGTTTGCATGTACAATACCATGTTTTATTATTGTTTTATTTTTTACAATTTATTAATTTTATATCCTGATTGACACCCCCTCCCTCAATTCTTCCTGGTCCATCCCTCCTTCTGCCCCCTATTCCTTTTCCCTAGTCCACTGACCCTGTCATCTGACCCTAGCTTATCAAGTCTCATTAGAACTGCCTGGGTCCTTCTCCTCTGTGGACTGGTAAGGCCTCATTGCCAGGAGTAAGTGATCAAAGAGCAAGCAACCAAGATCATGATGGAGGCAGCCCCTGCTCCCCTTACTCAGGAACCCATATGGAGACTGAGCTGCCCATGGGCTACATCTGAGCAGTTGGTGTGGGGTGGTCTAGGTCCTCTCTAAGCATGGTCCTTGTTTGTGCATCAGTCTCTGCAAGACTCCGTGGGTCTACTTGTGGAGCGCCTGTCCCCTCCTTCTTGTTCTATACCCTTTTCTTCCATAAAACTCCCTATGCTCTGCCCAAAGTTTGGCTGTGAGTCTCAGCATTTGCTTCGATCACCTTTAGGGTGGAGCTTTTCAGAGGACTCTTTATAGTGGGCCCCCATCCTGTTCTCTCTCTTCCACCACTTCTGCTGTCTATTCTGTTTGCCATTCTGAATGGGATTTAAGCATCTTCCCTAGGGTCCTCCTTAGTGTTTAGCTTCTTTAGATCTTTAGACTTTAGTATGGTTATCTAACATTATATGGCTAATATCCACTTATAAGTGAGTATATACCATATGTGTCTTTCTGATTCTGGGATACCTCACTCAGGATGATCTTTTCTAGTTCCATCCATTTGCCTGCAAATTTCATGATTTCCTTGTTTTTAATAGCTGAGTAGTATTCCATTGTTTAAATGTGTCGCAATTTTCCTCCTTTGAGGGACATCTAGGTTGTGTACAAATAAAGATGCTATGAAAATAGTTGAGCAAATATCCTTGTTGAATGGTGGAGTATCCTTTGGGTATTTGTCTAGGAGTGATATAGCTGGGTCTTTGTGTAAACAGGACCCAACATTCTGCTGAATATTAGAGTGTACCACAATGTATGCATTACTATCAGAGGCCATAGAGGACATCAGGTCATCTGAAACAGAAGTTAAAAAAGATTGTGAGTCACTATGTTGGTTCTGGGTACTGAATTCAGGTCTTCTGCAAGAGTAGCAAGTGTTCTTAACTGCAGAGCCATCTCTCCAGTTCTTTTATTACATTAAGGCCATCCAAACCAACTAATGCTTTCTTCACACTATAGAGTATGTAACTATCCAGTGGAATTTTGTCAGCTACCAGGGACTACAGCCTTAGAGAAACTGAGTCACCTCAGGAAGCTATTAATCATCAGTATTTCATCAAAGATCTAACATCATTTCCACACTCCCCCTCTATTCCTAGATTTTGTCTGGTTTAAACTTGCACAAATCTAGTGAATACTGTCACAACTGCTAAATTCATATGTGCAACTGTCCAAAAGCTTCAAGAAAACTTTGTTTTCATATAGTCATACACCACATTTCACTTCTATAATACCCCTCCCTTTTTTCCAAAATGGGCCCTGAGATTTGAAAGGGAAAGGGGTGATATAAATGTTCCATTTAGTGCTTCTCACTCTATAGTTTTTTATTGTTTGCCTATTTAATGCTTGTGGGCTTCTGTGGTAATCCCATCTACTGCAAGGAGAAGTGATTCTTGTGATAGACAAGAAATACACTCAATTATAGGTGTAACGAAAAGTCATTATGAGTTGGCATCTATGGCACTTTTTAAAATGTCATTCTTGGAATAAATAGGACACCTTCAGGGCTTCTGAGAATTACTCAAATACACTGTTATTAATAGATAGAATTATCTGCTTTTAGAACTTCAATTAGACTACCATTGGCTCTTCATATGTCATTTTCTGCTCTTGATTTACTTTTTTCTTTTTCTTTCTTTTTTTTTTTTTTTTACAGATTTTCTTCTTTAAAAATTTCATTAGTAAATATACTGTATCTCGATCTAATAGGCTTGCTAGTGCTGCCTCCAAATCATTATAGGTGCCCGACACAACTTTAAATTCTTTAAAAAATACAACTCTGTGAGGCCGTCTATGATGCCTCCATGTGCGTGGGAGTAAGTCCATCCACATGAACGTAACGAATCTTACAGTGCTTTTATACCCACAGGGGAAAAGGACTCTTTCTCATCCATAATCCATCTACTGAAAATAGCTACTCAGACAGGAATGGGGCCTCAGGACACTGTTTTCTATCAATGTTGGACTTCTTTTATTTTTCCATTTGGCAGATCTGTACTTTTAATTTCATTTTCACGCACAGCTAGTACTCACTAGACTCTTTTTTGGACAACTATTCTTTTCTCAATTTTGCCTTCATTTTTTTCTCCTCACTCAGCTCATTCTCATCCTAAAGCATTATGAAGCACCTTACCAAAATGTAATGTGACTATTTTTAAAATTTATTTATTTTTATTCACTTTACATCTTGGTTGTCGCCCCATCCCACCTTGCCTACCAGTCCCACACTCTATCCCGCCTTCCCTTTTCTGAGAAATAGGGATCCCCTTCCTGTCCACCCCCGAGCCCATCAAGGCAGTTATGCCAGGAAGAAGTGATCAAAAGCTGGCAGGAAAGTCCGTGTCAGATGCAATCCCTGCTTTTCTCACTTGAGGACCCACATGAACTAAGATGCTCATCAGCTACATTTTGAAGGGGTGATCCAGGTCCAGTCCATGCACAGTCCTTGTTTGATGCTTCAGCCTCAGCAAGCCCCTCTGAGCCCTGGTTAGTTAGGTCTGTTGGTCTTCCTGTAGAGCTTCTGTCATCTCCAAGTTCTACTCTTTTTCCTCCCACTTTTCCACAAGACTCCCTACTCATTATCCAATGTTTGGCCATCAGTTTCAGCACCTGTTTTGAGACTTTGCTGGGTAGAGTCTCTCAGGAGACAGTCTGACAAGCTCCTGTCTACAGGCTTAGCCAAGTATCACTCATAGTGTCAGGAGTTAGCACTCCCCCATAGGGTGAGCCTTTGGTTGGGCCTGGTATTGGTTGGGCATTCCTTAAGTCTCTGCTCTACCTGCTCTATCTTTATCCCTACACATTTTGTAGGCAGCGTAGATTTTGGGTAAAAGTTTTGTGGTTAGGTTGGTCTTCATCTCCTTCTGCAAAGAGACTAGTCTAGTTAGAGAGTGTCCTCTTCAGTCTCATGGCCTCTGCTACTAGCAGTCCCCCTCATATTCTCCCAGGAGCCTTCCCTGACTTAGGCCTTCAGTTTGTCACAGAGATGCCCCCACCCTCAGTTTCTCTTTTCTCTAAAGGCCTTCTGTCCTCTCATCCCCACTCTCCCAGGTCTGACCTACACCACCATATTTCTCTGTACCCACTCTTTTACCTTGTTCCCTCTCTTCTACCACTACCTCTATATATTCTATTTTCCCATACTGTTTACAATAAATTTTTAAACTATGTTGCTTCTTTTATTAATTACAATTTATTCACTTTGTATCCCAGCTGTAGCCTCCTCCTTCATGCCATCCCAGTCCCACCCTCCCTCCCTCTTCTCCTCCCATGTCCCTCCCCTAGTCCACTGATAGGGGAGGTCTTTCTCCTATTCCATCTGACCCTAGCCTATCAGGTCTCATCAGGATTGGCTGCATTGTCTTCCTCTATGGCCTGGTAAGGCTGCTCCCCACTCAGGGGGAGGTGATCAAAGAGCCAGCCACTGAGTTCATGGCGGAGACAGTCCCTGTTCCCGTTACTGGGAACCCACTTGGAGACTGAGCTGCCATGGGCTGTGCAGGGGTTCTACATTACCTCCATACATGGTCTTTGGATTAAAAAAACAAATCATGACTGTTGTTTAGGATATGGAGAAACTGAAAAAAAAAAAAAACCTAATATGTTGCTAATTTGCCTGATTGCCTAAGTATTAATATTCTCCTGCCTCCAACTCTTGAGCATTAGATAGACTGGATAGTTGGAAAGATAAATGGATAGATGAATAATACATAAGTAGATATACACGTAATTTAAAAGGTAGAAAAAGTACAATTAATTAGTACACACATACACATATTCTTAAAATGTAAAATAACACCACCTTCTATGTGCAACTTTCTTGTGGTTTTCAATATAAAAGATATACTATGAATATGGCACCAGGTTTTTACAAAAGCTCATTAGAGCTAAGGACATTTTCATACTTCTGCTCAGTGTTACCTCAGGACTCCTATACACAGATCCACAAGGTAAGAAACACAAGTGAAGATAACCCAAGCAGGTGAGCTAAGACACATCCAAACTAAAACATCGAAGTCACTCTTCTGACCTTCAAGCTGATTCCCGTAGATCTATCCTGTAGTGAGCATGCAAAACTCCATCGTTCCATGCAGCCAGAAAATAATAGGAAATTTAATAACTTTGAATCTCCAACAATGATTCAAGCAAAATAGAACAGAACAAAACAATTCTCTATGAGATCAGACAGATTACAAGATGGTTATACCTAAACAGAGCTTATTGCAAAACAAAGCCAACTCCAGCCATCACATCAGCCACCCTTCGTTTCTTTCTCCTTCTGCTCATCGTAGAAATCAGACACAAACACTCACAATTTCTCCTTACAAAGTTTATGACCCAAGGTCATGGTACCTATTTGTTCTCATAAATTACTTGATTGCACAAATAGTGAGACCCAGTCACTGACCTTTTTGTCCTCATTACAAAATAGAATCTCTGGGCATCTGCCACCACCTCCAGCAGTAGATATAACTGAATCCCAAACAGAAACAGTCTGATCTTATGATCAAGACAGACAACTACATGTGGATAGAAGGAATCCCTTCTGTCTGTAATGCCCAAAATTAACCTATAAGTCCCACCTGCTTAGGAATCAGGTAACTTCCTAGAATTCTGAGAATTGCAGTTCTTGTTATATAACAGTGTCATAGGAGAGTTCAATGGCTTATAGGGTTGACCTTATAAACCCCTGGAACATGACTCAGGGCCATTCTTGGGTGAGAAATTTCAGGAAATGGTCCTGACCAATTTATTATTTAGTATTTATTATTTAGTATTTAATAAAACTTGCTCCTAATTTGGCACAAAATGGTGGAGTTGATTTTTCTGGCAAATCTCAGGTTTAATATATGGGGTCTCTAAGTGAGATTACTCTACTTCACATTTGCTCTTTACTTTGTGATCCTGAAAAAGTAGGCTGCCGGGGTCAATGGCACCTTGGGATAGTTGACCCAGCTGACCCCAGGTCCCTGGAAAATGCTTTCCACTCTGGACTCCAGAGGTGAACAGCCACACTTGGAGAAAAACAGCAAGCATTTTTAGCTAGCTTGCTCTTTTTTCTGGCTTCTGATTATGGGGTACCCTCTCTGATGAACAGGGGAAAGCTGATGTAGTCTGTACACCCCTGTTTGGGCACATGGAAGTGTCCCATAGCCCACTGGTTATTTATAGCTATTCTTATTTCTGGTTAACTGAGTTTGGAGTCCTGTGTATTGTTTTGTGCTTGAAGATGCCTGAAACCTTCTGATCAACAGAATTCCAAAACTTAGGGTGTTATGACATAAAATGCCAGTGCCAAGGAGTGCCCCTGAGTCCATCTGGGACTCTTCCCATGGGAATAAGTTCTCAAAACTTTTAAATCTTGTGTGGATACCGGTGTTTATTTTCCTGTTGTTAATGTGAATGACTGGGTCCACATGGGGTTAGGAGAATGCAGGTCCAGTTAAAGGAGTCTGTGAGGTTGGTCAGAGCTGAGGGGGTAGCTGTTTTGAAGCTATCCTGTTTTGAAGTTTGACGCAGATTTTGAAGAAACACCTGGAGTTGGCAGGATGCTGGGACAGATTAGATAGATAAATATGTAGATAGATAGATAGATAGATAGATAGATAGATAGATAGATAGATAGATA
>NW_026592732.1:251912-254300 GCF_907164565.1 Psammomys obesus | reverse complement strand
ATAGATAGATAGATAGATAGATAGATAGATAGATAGATAGATAGATACAGAAACAGGTAAACAAATGGTGCTGGTCTAACTGGATGTCTACATGTAGAAAAATGCAAATAGATCCATATTTATCACCCTGCACAAAACTCAACTCCAAGTGGATCAAAGACTGCAACATAAAACCAGATACACTAATCTAAGAGAACAAGGGGAATATCCTTGAATTCATTGGTCCAAGAGACAACTTCCTGAACAGAACACCAATAGCTCAGGCTCTAAGATCAACAGTTAATAAACTGGACCTCAGGAAACTGAAAAGCATCTGCAATGCAAAAGACACGGTCAGTAGAATGAAACAGCAGCCACAGATGGGGAAAATATTCACCAACTCAACATCCAGCAGAGGGCTGTTATCCAAAACATAGAGAACTCAAGAAATTAAACACCAACAAATCAAATAACCCAATTAAAAATGGGATGCAGAGCTAAACAGAGAATTCTCAACTGTGGAATCTCTGATGGCCAAGAAACACTTAAAGAAATGTTCAGTGTCTTTCATTTTCAGTGAAATGCAAATCAAAATGTCTATGAGATTCCATCTTACACCTGTCAGAATGTCTAAGATCAAAAACTCAAGTGACAGCATATGCTGGCGAGGTTGTAGAGGAAGGGGAACTGTCCTCCATTGCTGGTGTACAACTTCTACAACCACTTTAAAATCTATCTGGCATTTCTCAGATAATTAGGAATAGTTCTACCTAAAGACCCAGCTATACCACTCCTGGGCACATACAGAAAAGATGCAGTCATTATAAATCCTTGCCTACTCAGTACATGTGCATTTATTATCTTTCACTCCTGGAGTTTCCCATGCCTTCTTGAGCTCCTGTCACACATCTCTGTGTCTCTCTGGCTCCTGAAGCCTGCTAACTCTCCTGGGCACTCACCGGATGGGCATTTCTCCGCTAAGACCCCTTGTTCCCCTTGGAAACCCATCCTTTCCCCAAAAGCCTCACCTTGTCCACCTCTTCAAGTTTCTAACTGTGGTACCTATTAGTATACTGGACTCTGGAGCTTCTCTGTAATACTGTTACAGAGACCATGCTGGCATCCTGGCTCCTCTGAGCCATTCTCTCCCATCCCACTCCCCTAAACTTCTCCAGCTCATGGACTGCCCTTCACCCAGCATCTGATTCCAAATCACCGTGCCATTTCATCCACGTGCCCATTTGGCTGTCATGGTCTGCTTGTCCTCACTCTCTTGTCTGTCTCTCTCTTGGTCCTTGCCTCTTCCTCCCCCATTATGGGCTGGCCTTTTCTGCTGGCTATGATCGCTTTATTGCTTTTCTCTTCCTGCTTTGGAATCTTCCAGGTGCCCTGGACGTATACTCCCTCATATCTGCAACAAAATCATCCCCTCAAGCATAAAAAAGAAAGACAATATTGTACTTATTTTCCTTTCTGCACGTCTAGATTTAAGTGTAAGTGTGTCTATATGGCATTCAAATTGAGGTATGCTGTGTTGGAGGAGAAAGTACTAACAGGAGGCGAAAGGACAGGCTTGGTGAGTAGAGGAATAATACTGAGTGCTTTACGATGATATGCATATATAGATACATTTCATAATGAAACCCATTATTTTTACACTTATTAAAAATTACCAAAAAAGAATAAAAAGCAAAACTCAACTAGAAGACACTGTAGCAGACACGGAAATTTAGAAACATTTTAGCCCATATGCTATTCGTGTGAGGTTTGAAATTTTATTTCAATTGTATTTATTAATACAAATTTCTGTCACAATGTCACAAACTAAAAGAAATGAAGCAAAAACAACAAACTGTTCCTCAGTCCAAAACAGCATCAAATCTGAAAATCCATGGTGTTATGAAAGGGCGACTTAGGAAAGTCTAGATTTTGTGTCATATGTTAAAATTTGACAAAACTTTAGATTATTTTTCTATAGTGCTTTTTATGTGTAAAATATTACAACGACTGTTTTTAGGCCAGGTGATGGTGGTGCACATCGTTAATACAAACCGTTGGGAAAAGAGACAAGTGGATCTCTTAGTTCAAAGCCAGCATGGTCTACAGACCGAGTTCCAGGACAGCCAGAGAGAAAGACAGTCAAAAAAAAAAAAAAAAAAAAGATCATTTTTAATCTGGAATTCCACGAGGTAAAATGCAGTTTGCTGATAAGACATAACAAACCCGAAATAAAAGAAGCAAATATTTGATGAGTCAAGACTCCAAGATTCTGGGTGGGAGAGAGCGCAGAGGTTAACAGCACTGCAGAGCTCAGGCAGAGGACCTAAGATCAGTGCCTTGACCCAAAGTAGGCAGCTTACAGGTACATAGAACTGTAGTTCCCTAGAGACCAGAGCACTCTTCTGGCCT
>NW_026592732.1:235171-251512 GCF_907164565.1 Psammomys obesus | reverse complement strand
ACACACACACACACACACACACACACACACACACACACACACACACACACACACAGAACTTTCACAGTCCTTGAAGAGGATTTATTTCATGACTCTACCCAGCCTTCCACATTACCAACAGAAAAGTGAACACCGGGATCCACACAAGATTTAAAAGTTGTGAGAACTTATTCCCAGGGGAAGAGTCCGGGAGGGAAACCGGCCATTTTCTCCTGGTACACTTTCTCGAAGGCTTCAGCTTGGGCTACTGTGAAGTGATTCTTCCAGTCCCCAGTTGTGCCTGGAAAACAGAATCGGACACACAGATGGGTTAACAATGCCTAACACTCTTTTGCTCCTCCCTTCTCGTGCTGTTACCATCGGCCTGACACAGCGGAACTGCCAGTTCCGGAAGAACCCTCCTTCTACCTTGATCATGCCCATACAGACTTCTCCGTCTGTGGAAACTGTGCGGCATCGTTTCCTCTCCCAACCTATCTGCCGGACGACCTGAAAGCAGCATCGCCGGCTCTGCCTTTCTGTGTCCAGTGTTCCTTCTTCCCGTCACACCTGCTTCCGTCCCACTATCCACCCACACAGTGCTCATCATCTCAATGATCCAAACGGACCTAAATTGTTCTTTCTATACGTCACTGTTTACTTACAGAAGCTCTTCACAACAGGCATGCAACCTTTAAATAATATTTTAAATTGCTTTTACTTATGTGTGTGTCTGTTCACACGAGTGCAGCAGATGACACAGCTGTGATCAGCATGTCAGCCATCTTGGTTCTTCCAGCAGATACAGGGGAACCAGCCCCTTCCAGCTGAGAACATGCAGAGCTCCTGTTTTCACAGCCATGGTGCTTTGTGGTGCATGAAGATCTATATAGTTTCACCCCCCTGTTCTTTGTAGCACCACCATGAGCTCATAGGCTGATTCTCCTCACTTCATTCCAGTAGGTGTTTAGTTTTGGCCATAGAGATGTCAGATTGTCCAACTTCTCACTCTGCACTGTTGCTACACTAACTCCAGTATCGTCAGTGTAGCATATCAATAGATTGTGCTACAAGACGGAAGACACATTTCCTACGGAAATCAGCTTCCTGGAAGTCCCTAGCAAGAATCCTAACACGGCCATCTAAGCCAAAAGACGTATTCTAAGTCCCATGCTTACTTGGTTGCAGGATTAAATTGATGAGCTTTTTTGCTGTTTCTCTATGATTCTTGAAACAGTACAATTAACTATTCAAGGAAACATTTCTAATAGATCACTAAAAGCTTTAGCAAATAAGAGTAGAAGGAAAATAAAATTTTAGGAGCGGTAATAAATCAGATTCAGCATCAGGAATTGCTAGTGGAAAAACAAAACATTCTAGGTAGTAAAAGGACAAGAGTTTTAGGGCTTTCTAAAGAAAATGTTTGATCAGGATCTGTTAGGATAAATGCTCTGGATATTCCCACTGCAGTAAAGCTACTACAAAACCATTACCTAACACAGGTATTTATGATGAGGTAAAAGGAAGATAGGCAAACATAGAAGGTCAGAGAGTTTTATATTATACTATAAGTTTTACAGACAGGCTAGCTCAAGCATCTTATCTCTAAGGAAAGATTGTAAATCCTTAGCAAGCCAAACAGGAGGAATTTCCCTCAATACTTAACTCTAGGGGGGTGGGTTTGTAAATCTTTAGCCGACTTGGTTCAGAGGGCAATGACAGCCCCTGGACTTCCACTCACTAATTAGTAGCAGTAAACTGTGTAAACACCACTAGTTCTATGTTTGCTCTGCTTTTAGGCCAAGATTTTTTGTAGACACTGCCTTTTACCAGATCGCCTTCAGTTAAAATATAAACTTTGTAAATGTTCTGGGGGATATGTCAACTTTAAGGTGCTTCTTTGTAAAATTACTATAAAAGTGCTGGCTTGACTTCAGTAAAGCACAGAAGATCCAAATCAACATTACGTGGTGTGATCTCTGTCATTTCACCTATCTGTGCCTTCCTGATATCTAAATTCTCTGATTTTCCCACGGGGCACCCAACAGGGCTGGTCTGTAGCACACTGTGTTCCTTCACCCTGGAGGGCTGATGCCTTTCATAAAATTAAATCTTTGTCTTCTGTCTCCTTCTTGATGCCACTGTAACCTTCTCTTTCTGTCTGCCCTCCATTTACAACCCATTGGCCTCTATCCTTGCTTCCTTTTATTTCATAGCTGTGGCACTGGGATTGCTCCATGCATTTCCTTTTTTAATGTATGCATAAAATATGTGTGTAATACATTTGAAAAGTAAAGTGTTTCTTAAATTGCCAAACAGTCCGTTTCTCAAAGAGTGCCAGACATACAGAACATTCTCAGTGTGCGATTGTCGAATGTGTTCATGGGTAAAGTGAGGAAGGTGCTGGCATTGGTGCCTCTTTGCTGATGAGGAAAAATTATTCTTTGAGATGTTACCCAGAACGAGAGTAATGGAGATGGATTTCAATTATAAGATTGACAATGGAAATCATTCTCTTCTGTATAACGTTACTCTCTTTATGTATCATCTAAGTTAATTTTAATCCTTCAGTGGGCTATATTAAAGAAAATATAGTTAATGGATATAAGTAAAAAGCGCCATCAGTTAAGACGGGAACATATCAATATCCATTGCTACTCGGAGGTTCCTTATCTTCTTCATTATTAGAACATATTTTGTCATTGTTTCCCACACCATGCCTGGATCCTGACAAGCCAGAAGAGATACTGTGCTATCAGATTCTAAGCAAGTTCAGTCTGGCTTTCTACTGGAATCAATCAGTCCATATGTGAGAACCACATCTTTGCAGGTACACGCATGGCGTTCTAAGTCCATCTATGTCAAAATCCTGCGCACCTCACTGGCACACATTCCTCTCTATTCCTTCTTTCTAAAAGTCTCCCCAAGTCTTGTGTGTCAGGTGACAGGATAACCCTAACACCTGGTGGCTTGACTCTTGTTGAAAAGGAACTGCCCCATAGTTCAGGATGCTGCTGGTTCTCCAGACCTTTCTAGGCTTTTCTTTTTGTCCTGTAGATAACAGGCTTCTCTCTCTGTCCTCAGGTCATTTTCCCTCAGTGTCTCTGATTAATGTCTTTAGAAACAACTGACATTGATTAATGTCCCAACATAAGCACTGTGTCCAGGAAACCCACTATGAAGTAATTTAGGGCTAGAGCTTCTGATGTTTGTCAGAAGATATTTACCCCCTAATGCCTTGATCCTGACATTGTTTTTACAATCATCTTGTGGCTAATAGTGGCTGAAGAAGGATAAACATTCCTGTCTGCATTTCCTGTGCTATCCAAACATAGATTTATTTTGATTACAATTGTATGTGGGAAATTATTGCTTGGAGCTTAAAACCAGATAAATCCCACCTAGGGACAATTGAGTCTCCCAGGTAAAGCTGATAAAGTATCTATGCAGAGGCAACAAAAATTATTTTACTTGCCTTCTGAGAAGAAGAGCAATTAAAGGATAGGGAAAATAAGTCTAGGAATCCCCTCCTGTCTAAGGCCAGTCGAACACTTTACATAGTTTTTTGATGCTTTATGATTTAGGTATCTAATGGTGAATAATAACATTGATTTGAAAATTAATCTTTGATTTGCTCATATCTTGCTGATTAAAAAATAGCACCAATCTGATACAGGAATTTCAAAGACTAATACTAACCTTATGCACTTTTTCAAAAGTGTTTATGTACATATCCATTTCCGCATCCTCTATAATGAAGCAGTTAAGCAAGTGGGTAATGAAGATGATCATCCCTATTGTTAGGATTTTGGAACTAAACCTGCTCCTGGGTTGCCTAGCAACTTATGATGTCATCGTGTCACTGGCCAGGTGGCCATACCTGAAAGGCGTGGTTACCTTTCCCCTTAAAAGGACCAACTGGCCATGTGGTCCTTCTCTTGATCTCTTTTGCTCTTGGCCTCTTGCCTTCTGGCCCTCTTCCCTCTTTCTATCAGGGCACCCCTCCTCTCTCTTTCCCCCATCATGTCCTGCTCTCCATTCTTTCTTTCTCTTTATATCCATCTAATAAACCTCTTTCACATAAAATCTGTTTTAGTCGACTTTATTTAATTCATCCCCTACCATTTGGTGCTGAAACCTGGGAGGGTCCCCTGGCTTTGCCAGACCCTTTTGAACTCCTCTGGGACAAAATGGATGGCTACAACAGATCTTCTCTGTCCTATCTATGCCTAAAAATCTTTACTTTTCCTCAACTATCTTACTGTGTACAGCACATCTCTCCCACTGCCTACGTCAGCAGCGAAGGTGACCTCCCGGCCTCCACCATGGTACTACCTGCTGCTTGAACTAGTTCTAGGCCCACAGTGATGGCCGGTGGTCCAAGGCATCCAGCTGCGGCACTCTTGGTGAGGGCAGCGGCAGCAGCTCAGATTTGTCCCCTGCCAGTTCGACAAGCCCCGGGAACTCCCATGGCACCAAAATCAACTTTAAAAAATCGCTGGCGCTCCCTAACCTTAGCCTAAAAACCTTTATTTTCTTTCACTGCTTTTATGTGCGCAGCTGCTCAGTGCACCGATCCCCTGGGACACAGTGATGCGAAAATTGGCTTGGGAAAATCGTGCACCACTTCAGGTAAGAAATTGCTGGGAACCCTGTACACAGATTTGCACAGCTGCCTGAGCGAGATTTTAAATCTCCCGTGAGAAGATTGCTGCCATGTTGGTTTTGGGAGGAAACGGGCCGAACCATAGCTTCACTATGATTCCACATGGCTTCTGGTCATTTTGGCTTAGGGCAATTTGGCTCCGCCTTGCCATGCGCTCTCCCTCCCTGTCTCCTGCAGAACTCCGAGGCATACCATGTGCTCACCCCACTCCCACTCCTGTCTCTTTCAATATTCTGCTTACTCTAAGGTGTTACTTTCATACTTTACAAAATCTTTTCTTCCTGATTTCTGTACACTCTGCTCTTAAAATACATACATACATTTTTAAATGCTTTAAATTCTTATTCTAATGATTTATATAATTTTCTCATTGGGTTTGCACATTTACAAGTCTTCCTTAATCATAACTAACTTTATTTTATCTCCTTTTAGACCAGGACAACAACAAGCCTCATTTTAAATTGGTATGGATTTTTATAAAAATTCAAAGTTACATTTTACTATCTATAATTCAACCTTGCTTCAAAAATAAATTTTATATAATAATAAAACTTAAACGTTATAAATGTCTATTCAAATTAAGTTGGTTTAAAATGTACATTAGATGCTCATGTCTTTTCAATTCCTGAATTAATAAATGCTGTTGCTGTTTCTCCTGCCACGAGCTGCCTGTGATTGGTATTCACCACTAGGCTTTCTGGCTAATAGGTTTGCTTTAATAAACTCAAATGTAATTTTAAAATTGCTTTATACTGTTCTACTAAAGTGTTGGTTTTAAAACTCATAACTCGGGTTACCACATATAGTATTTTACCAATATTCTAAATTAAGATCTATAAATTTTAGAGATATCTATGTTAAAGCTTGGTGGCTATGCTGTATCTCTACTATCAAAAGGTTAAAATATGCTTGGTCTTATTTTCTAAAAATGGTATTATTATTAATCTATAGTATAGCCTTAGACTTCTATAAGCTATATACTTTTTATGCACCAAGTCCTACAAAAATCTCTTGTGCTCTCACTTTAATGGACTATATTTATTACTTTTAAGGCTCCAACTTAACAAGGACAAAACCTAAAGTCCTAATATTTAATGGTTAACAAATGCAAGTTAATAGTCATCTCATAGATGTCCAAATCTATATTTACAGTCCTACAGATGCAAACATGGTCTCACTGCGGTTTTTAATAAACAACTGAGGATGGTCATTGATTCACCATACAGGAGTTGGTAAAAATAAGAGCCTTCCCGACAGCCCCATCCAGAGCAAAAGCTATGTTCCAGACCATGGCTGCTGCTCTGAGGCTGCTGGCATTCCCCCACAAAAGACAAGAGGTCTGCAGTGCCCTATCCCACCGTGGTATAGCCAAAAGTCAGTTCCACCAAGTGACTGTTTCAAATACAGCCAAAGGAGACACTGGCCCCGCTGTTGCCTCAACATAACTGCCTGCTAGCAGACTGGCCTCTGGAAGTCAAAATGCTGCCAAGCAGGCTTGTCCTCTGTGCCCAGCCATGGAGGTTCAACCAGCACAAGAGCCATAGACACTTCCAGCCTTCTAGCTCCTTGGCCTGGTGGAAGACAAATAAATGACTCCTTGATTCAGTGACCTCCATCACTCTCGCCCAGCTCAAAGTAACATCGCAGGTCTGTTTTGGCCTCACACTGGGGTCCCACGGACATGTTGCCAACTTCTATCTTGGGAGACTTCAGATGCCTTCTCAGTTCTCTTCAATATGCAGAAGACCAGGCCTTAAGCCTAAGTTAGAGCTGATATTGTCAGGCCTAGACACAATATGCCTAGTTGCTAGACTCAAGAAACAGAACTAACTGTAACCTTTTACCATCCTTTAGCTAAAGGACAATAAATGTTCGTAGCAGTCTCACCTATGCCTTAAGATTGATAAACACCAGTTATACATACTTATGTCTAAGAAAATGCCTTAAGATTGGTAAATGTAAGTTATGCATGATTGAGAGTCTAAGAAAGTGTCTTAAGGTTGGCAAATGCAAGTTATAAATGTTTGAGGGTCAAAAAATGTTTTAAGATTGGTAAATACAAATTATAATGGTTACAAGGTCTAAGGTGATTAAAGATATCCTAAATAGGTAAAACTGCTTAATAGTTCTTCCTGTTTCTATGTTCCTGTTATATTGGCTGTCCAGAACTTTGACCTTTATCAATAGAGCTCTGATTTATTAATCTAACTCTAATACAAAAACATTCCGATATCACCCACTATCATAGCTCCAAGCTCAAGATTTTTAATCTCTATAATGTTTGCTGATATTAATGTTTAAGATCAAATGAGTTTCCACTTCTACTTCATGAAAGGCCTCTGCCTTTTCAGAGCTCACCTTAAAGAATGCTTGTACTGTTAATACAAATGTGAATGTCTACTGCCTTTTCTACAATGTATATTTCAGTGCAGGTTACAATTGTGATGCTAACATGTCTAAAGTTTTATCCCCTTTGTAAAACTTAAGAGTAATTCTTGTAAGCTGCAGGAAATCATCTGAATCCACCTCTCAGGTCAATGGGGCTCCAGATAAGTACTACATTTATTGCCTATCTTAGAAGGTGGGATTCCTCCACTTTCCCTGGTTTTGGGACTTTCCTTTCCGAGCTACCAGATTGCTATCTTCTGCATGCAACACCAGCTGGATTGGTGAGTTCTCCTCATTGGCCAGCCACTGGATTGGTGAGTTCACCTCATTTAACAGCATAAAACACCTCTCTTGATAGGGGAAGCTTGACTGTTCAGTGTAGAGCAACTTCCTACTATCTTTAGAGATGGAGGGATCCCTCCTCAGCCATAGTTTTCACTGGCTATGGTTGACCTTCTCTGATGACCTCCATTTAGGGCTTCCTTTACCTTGGGAGAGCCTCCCACATGCACAGTCCCTTCTCTCCCCTTCACGCTCCCACAGGAAAATCCTAGGTGGACTTTGCTCTCTTGGGCAACTGTGCCCCTGGTCTCTGGCCAAAAGCTGATGAGCTATTGGATTAGGTAGGACCATTGTTACTCAGTCATACCTTGCCTTTGGGAAGCCACTAGAAGGCTTCTCTGCCTCCCAATGAGAAATGCCCAGAGACCTGTTCCTCCAGATTCTCCTCTGGGATGTCTTCTGAAGGATTTCAGGTTTCGGCACCTAGTGCCCACTTTAAGGGCCTCTAAGTCTACACAATTCTCTAACCAAACCTCGCCTCAATGACAGATCCAGAACAAAGCCTTTTTAATTACTTTTTTAATTAATTAGTGATTGGGTTAATAAAGGTCCCCCCAGGTAAGCAGAGGTTTCCATGTTCAAGTCTCTTTGATCCAAACCATCCACATCTGTTCACTCTCCCAAACATTTTAAATATGTACCTAAAGGATTTTCGCCATAACTACATAACTTTATCTTCTGCCTATATATATGTTTCAGTGTCCAGCCAGACACAGATGTTTCCTATAGTCACAACTATAGGTAGCGCCAAAGCAGCTACCACAAGTGTTCCAGTCTGACCTCACAGACTTCCAACAAGCTGGACCTACACTTTCCCTCCCAGCCAGGTATGTTCTCACAGACCCTGGACAATATCAAAGCAGCCTGTTCTTCCTGGACTTGTCCAGCATTTCAGCATTTGACCTCCCTACAGCACCCCCAATGTCAGCAGGAAGTAGCCAGAAGAGAATCTACACATGTTATTCACTTATTAACAAAAGACTGGAATGGTGTGTTTCAGGACCAGGACAAGCTTCTCCCAGCATTCCTCAGTCCCCACCTGCTGCCTTGCGTGGCTGGCAACTCTCTACTGACAACCCTCTGCCCTAAATTTTCCAGGGCAGAGGCCTTCCTTTTGACATGTAATCTGCATATTTTGTTGCTATTATTTCTTTTCTCTCTCTTCACCCCCTACATGACAACCAAGAGCTGCTTCCAATGAGCCTAAATTTATATACTTTAACTTACCTTACATAAGAAGCAGCCCAAGTTCCTCATTTTTTAATTATAGAAAAAAGGAGGAATGTTAGGATTTTGGAACTAAACCTGCTCCTGGGTTGCTTAGCAACTTATGATATCATCGTGTCACTGGCCAGGTAGCCATACCTGGAAGGCATGGTTACCTTCCCACTTAAAGGGACCAGCTGGCCATGTGGTCCTTCTCTTGGTCTCTCTTGCTCTTGGCCTCTTGCCTTCTGGTCCTCTCCCCTCTTTCTATTGGGGTTCCCCCTCTTTCTTTCTCCCCTCTCTCTTTCTCCCTATCATGTCTTGCTCTCCCTTCTCTCTCTCTCTCTTTGTATCCATCTAATAAATCTCTTTCATATAAAATCTGTTATAATTGTCTTTTTTTTTAATTTGTCCCCTAACACCTATCAGTGACCTGGTTTCCAGTGAGACTCATGACTTATTAGCTGTGTGTCACACTAGTATAAGGAAAATAATTTTCAAGAGTAAAAGTTGTCTTCAAATGCAAAAAACCATATATGCCACATATAATCATTAGGAAAATTAAATTTCAGTAACTATGAAGTTAGATCAAATGTTTTATTAGAACTACAGTATAATTACTGTTCTTAGCATCATGTATGTATGTGTGTATGTATGTATGTATTCCCCCTATCATCTATGCTACATGACAAACATTATGTGCATTTGGGAGAGATTAAATCCAAGTGTAATTTCATCCTAACAGAATTTTCTTGGAAAAGAGAAAATAAAAATGGTTCTCATGGAATTCTATTGCATCTGCTCCAATTTGTCTTTGCCAAAATTTTCCTTGTCAGTTTCCATAGCCCTGCTCTATTAAGAAAGCCATTTAATTCCTTGAGGTCTTTAACAACAGCCTTTGATGTTCACTATTTTACCTCTGCTGAATTCAGACTCCTTACAGGAAACCAAAGAATGGCCATTTCTCTTAGCTGAGACCTTGCTTTTAGTACAGAAAATTCTATCTCCATACAATCTAGAGCCCAGGAATCAGAGGTCAGCTGCATCTTTTAGCTGCCTTGATCCTTAGTGTATAAATATCTGTTTTCTTGTGAGTGATAGGACATTATGCTTAAATCTGAGTCCGAACATACAAATTGTGAGTTCACCAAAAGTATAAAATTAAGTACATTTTAGTAATTGTTTTAACTTTATTATCTCTATGTAAACTTCTGATGTCCTTACATTCTTAGTATCTGATTCTCACACTCTGAAGCAGAGAAGGACTCAAGGTTAAGGCTGGATCATTTAAAGTATAAAGCATTTAAAAGTATAAATTAAACCCATAACTCTCTACTTCCTTCATCCATATCCAAGTTTGTACTCATTGTTAAATATCCAACATCTGACTTTCAACTCTGAGTCCCATCTCATTTATTATTTTCTAATCAGGTATAGGTGAGACTCAAGGTATGATTCATTCTGGCAAAGTTACTGCATAGCTGTAAAACTTCACCCACAATCTGCTTCCAGCAAAGAGGTTGCACAGACATAGCATGGAACTTCCTATTCCAGGAGAGACGATTCAGAAAGCAGAGAGGCCGGGAGCCTAAAGCAATCCAAACAGAAGTTGGCAAATACCATCAGATTTTACACTGGAGAATAATTTTCTTAGCCCTTATTGGGTTTCCTCTCAACCTAATTTCTGGGGCATCAATATTAACCCATTTGACATCTATGTAATTTCCATGGTGCTGTGGTTATCATCTTTGCTTTACTGCTCTGAATGTTTTGTTTTTAGAGTTGAGGTCTACAAGACAGGGAGCTTTACCAACCCTCATAGAAACATGACTACTTTTTCATTTTCCATTGAAATTATTGAACATGATGCTCTGCAACCCCAAGATCATCTCCTAGAACAAATCATCTTTTTGGATGCTGAAGCCTCCATCATCACCATGGAAAGATTCCCCTCTAAGGCCTCTGAGAAAGGAAGAGGGGTGAGCAATGACTGCTGACACATTCCCAACATGTCTTAGAGGCTCATTGACACAACAAGCCCTCCACTTGATCTGACATATTCTGAATTTTTCTTTTTACCTTTTCTCATGAGCTTCAAACCATTAGTAATCACGTCTTCTGAGATGAGACTATAATTGGACATGTTGTTTTCCTTCATGGCTTGGAAGGAGCTGTGCTTGAGAACCAGATCCAGCTCATTTGGCTCTAATTTCTTTCCTAGGAAGTCACAGATCTTCTCTATAGTTCCCCTTGGGTCCTAAAAGAAGAAGAAAGAAAAATGAGCATTATCAACAGAAAGCTCTCTCAAGACAGATGCAGAAAATTAACTGTGGGTGGAGGATCAGAAAAGGGACATGAAGAAAGAAATGGAACCATCAAAAATGGGATTAATAAAGAAACAGGCCATGGAGACAAGCCATAAGTCACAGACACATCAATATGGCTGACCTTTGGCCCCTAAAGACAAGAGGTTGGATTTTCTTTTAGGAAAAAGAGGATATTAGCGACAGGGTCACATATAACTCAGGTTAAACTTAAACTTTCTTTGTAGAGGAAGATGACCTTGAACTTCAGATCCTACTGCCTCCATCCCATTAAGTACACTCAGATGTTTTTTACTTAAGACGGGGTGCTTCACTATAAAGTCTGCCTTGTGGGATGGAAGTTGCTATGGAGACCTGTCTCCCTAGAGTCCACAGAGATCATCCATCTGGCTTTTCCTCCCAAGTGCTAGAATTGAAGTTACATAGAACAATATGCAACCTGCTCCGAGATATTTAAAGACACTTATAGAAGTACTACTAGACAATGATCAAGGTGAATGAAAGAACTTTCTCAATGATCTTGACAGAGATTATGCTTATGTCGAATATAATAATATTTGACATTATATATAATTATACAATAATTTATCATCCATTATAATTTATTATAATTAATTAAATTAATTTAAATAATTAATCATAATAATTTAATTACTATAATAATGAATAAATTATTGTTGATTTATTATAATTTATTACAATTATCTATATATAATTATATAATAATACAATTTATTTCTGTAGGCTAACTGAGAGTAACAGAGAGAGTAACCGAAAGTAACAGTTACATAAAAATGTTCTCAATACTTATTACTTGGAGTATTTCTGAGATATTCTGCTTTGTTGTAAGAAACTCCTGCTGTACCTCAGATAGACATAAAATTCCCAATCTTCCTGCCTCAGATACCCAATTTTTGGAAGTTCATCTGTTAAGTTAAGCTAACACAACTAGCTTAATCCTAGGTAATAGTCATAATAAGGCAAAATCTTGGAACACTGAACATTTTGCTTTGAATTGTAGCTCTTTTTCAGAGGCCATAAAATTGTTTTTTGGCTTAAAACTTTTTTATTCATTTCACCACACCTCCAGTTTATGTTTTGTATGAAGACAAACAACCATGAGAATTAGAAAAAATGTGTTAAATGGACAGAAAAGAGACTGTTGGGAATCCTCAGCACTGTGCAGCAGGGATAGCTAGGTAATGGACCTTCCTAGGGAAAACTTAATTTCATAATGAGAAAATAAAAGATTTAATACATAACCAAAAAGGTGTGATGAAAAGCTTTGCATTCTACATGTAAACTTACTGTTTTCTGAAACATAACAATATAAGGTCAGATGATTTTTAAAATTTTTTGTTATTATAATTTATTTACTTGGTATCCCTGCTGTGTCCCCCTCCCTCATCTCCTTCCAACCCCACCCTCTTTTCTTCTTCTCCCCCTATACCCTACCCTGGTCCACTGATAAGGGAGGTCTTCGTCCCCTTCTCTTTGATGCTAGCCTATCTGGTCTTAAAAAGACTGGTTGCATTGTTTTCCTCTGTGGCCTGGCAAGGCTGCACCCCCCAGGGGGAGGTAGGTGATCAGAAAGCCTGTTACTGAGTTCATGTCAGAGATAGTCCCTGCTGCCCTTATTAGGGACCCCACGTGGAGATTGAGTCTGTGGGCTACATCTGAGCCAGAGTTTTAAGTCAAATTATGTTTGAATAATGTTACTTTTCTCTTTTTTTCTTTTTGCACTTTAAATTTTTTCATGGAAATTTTCCTCAATCTCTTCATGGAGGAAGGTAGGCTGACAGTAATGCTTCACATTTCCCTGTGATTCTTAGGATCCCATTCCCCCATATCACCCTTAGGTCTGCAGCAGAAAACCTGTGGCAGCACTCCCTATTTCTAGTGGATCCAAAGAACTTTACCTTCTAAAATTGTTGGCTCCACTTATATTATCCCAGCCCCCAAGTCCCAGCACTCTAGGAACTCACAGACCACTCTGGCCAGGAAACAGGTAAGCTAACTACAGATCTTCACCTCTCCCCACATTTCTCAAAGTCCAGTCACCCAGTCTCATACTCAAGTCTGCATCAGAACACCTGCTGCAGCCTCCCTTTCATCCTTGCCCCAATCTTCAGTGGATCACAGGGATTCAATCCCCCAAATTTCCTTCTTCCCACTCATTGATTTGTCCCAGCCCCCAACTCTAGCATCTCCTGAGAAGCCACAGGCCATTCTGACCAGGGAAGCAAGTAGGCTACAACTGCAACTCTCCCTCCATCTTTTACCTCCAATTTTTGAGTCTCATCCCCAGCTCTTGAGCGAATCTTCTGCTGTGGACTCTCCTCACTATCTGGACCCAGTCCTAGGAGACAAACTAAGCAGATTCTGGTGTAACACCCTGCTTTTCTCCTGCTGTAAAGTCCTACCACCAACTCCAGTCCCTATACTTACTCCTAAGTCTCAGGTCCCAATAACAAGAACCACAGTTTACCTTGTACAGGCAGCACAGAGCAACCACATTGTACTAAGAACCAGAGCAAAAACAGAAGCAAAGGTACAAAACACCCAGCCAAAAAAGACAAGGCCAGATATCAGCACAGAGAATTTTAATCTTGCCAATCTAGGATGTCTAAATGTGAGTATAAAAACACAATCAATAACAGCCTAGACAATATTAGAGCTTAGTGATCATACCATAGCAGACCCAGGATATTCCAACATAGCTGAAGCACAAGGAAAAGTCTTTAAAACAACTCATACAAATATGATAGAGGTCCTTTTAAAGGAGATGAATATGTCCTTTAAAGATATCCTTGACATCATTAAAAAAAAAACCTTTGGAAAGAAATGGATTAAAAATATCTCCACTTTAAAGTGGAAACAGAATCAATGTAGAAAATCCAAACTGAAGGAAATCTTAAAACAAAAATTTTAGAAACTCAAACAGGCATCTCAGAGGCAAGCTTCACCGACAAGTACAATGGATGGAAGAGAGACACTTAGGAATTTAGGACATGATAGAATAAATAGATACACTGGTCAGGGGAAATGTTAAATGTAAAAACTTCCTGGCATAAATATCCAGAAAATCTGATGCCCAAATATAGAAATAATAAAATAGATGAGGAAGAAAAAACCCAGGTCAAAGGCACAGAAAAAGTTTTCAACAAAATTATAGAAAAAAAAAATTCTAACCTATAACAAGAAGATGCCTATCAAAGCACAGCAAGGATACAGAACACCAAACAGTTTGGACTAGAGAAGAAAGTCCTCTGAGAACATACTAATCAAAACACTAAATGTTACAGAACAAGTTATGGAAGGGTGGGTGAGGGCTAGGATGGGAGAATCAGGTGGGAAGTAGGAAGGGAGAGGGCCTTTTGCAACAGAACACAGGAAGAGACAGGTAAATGTAGGAGGTATTTGAAGGGTGGTATGGAAACCTTAAATCGTAGAAACTTCCTAAAGTCTGTGCATATATGAAGGTGATCAGAATGAATCACCAAATAATGGAGGAGACACAACCCTAACTGGCCATCTGTTGTCACCAGAACATGTTCCAGTAATAGGATTGGGTTACATCCGATTGAATTGTTGCCCGAAAGGGCTCCAAGGCTCCCTGAACAACCCAGACTCTTGCTAAGACTATTAGGTTGCTCTCCACAAACTGACAGCAATGCCCCATTGCTAAAGACAACACCTACACAAGATATCTAAGCGGTGCCTACAAAGAAGAGTCACCACTAAATTTTGTGTCTGTGGTAGAGGAAGGCATTCTTCATGCTCCACAAAGAAAAATATAAACACCAAGGTAGACACAAATCCTTTGATCTACAGTGACATGCTGCTTGTAAGAGTTGCTAGGTGAGTGGTGGCTCAAAATTTGTGGGAGGAACCAACCAAAAATTGATTGATGTAAGCCTCACTCCATGAGATGTAACACTTGCCCTACCCTGACCAAGAACCTGAGACTACATAACTGTGGGACCTATGGGAAAAATGCTCTTAAAATAGCGATGAAATGACTCCTGGTGATATTCTGCTGTACACATAGAACAATGGCTTGTTTAAGCACAGTCAGGGAAGCTTCCTCTTGCAGCAGATGGGGACAAATACAAAAACCCATAGCCAAATACACACCCTGACACACATTGGAACCCCCAGCCCTAAATGGGCAGTCCCCATTAACTCCCTCTCTCCAGAGCTCAGGGGGCCTGCAGAATAAGAGGCTGAAAGGATGTAAAAGCAGGAAGGAGTCGAGGACCCCAAGAAAGCTAAGCTCTTTAAAACAATAGGAGCAAAGCTGATATGAACCCCCAGAGACTGCAGCAGCACGCACAGGACCTGCCTGGGTCTGCACCAGGTATTCTGTGTATGGATCTCATTGCTTCTCGTTTAGTGTTTTCATGAGTTTCCTGAGTGAAATAACGCGTGGGTCTCTGATTCTTGTGCGTTCAGTTGGGTCTTTTCATTTGTTGGTTTG
Source organism: Psammomys obesus (assembly GCF_907164565.1). Classification (NCBI taxonomy): domain Eukaryota; kingdom Metazoa; phylum Chordata; class Mammalia; order Rodentia; family Muridae; genus Psammomys; species Psammomys obesus. Next base: position 236,127 of record NW_026592732.1, on the reverse strand, counting down.
TCTGGTCCAAGTTCCATGTGATAGTTTTTGTTTTGTCACATGTTCAAACCTGTTAGGATTTCTATTGCTGCGATGAGACATGCTGACCAAAGAAACTTGAGTAGTAAAGGGTTTAGTTGGCTTACACTTACACACCACTGTTCATCACTGAAGGAGGCCAGGACAGGAACTCAAACAGCACAGGAGCCTGGTGGTAGGAGCTGAGGCAATGGAGGTGCTACTGGCTTGTTCATCGAGGTCTACCAGGCCTTCTTACAGAACCCAGGACCCAGCCCAGGACCACTCAATGTCTGAGCCCTCCTCCATCACAATTAGTTAAGACTGGGCCTTACAGGTTTACCTGCAGCCACATTTTATGGATGCATTATCTTAATTGATGTTTCCTCTTTCAGATGACTCTAGCTTGTGAGAGATTGATATAAAACTACCCAACAGGTCATTGAAATTTTATTTTATTATTTGGAGTGTTTTCCTGTTGTAGCAGATTTTTTTTTTTTTGAGAAGAAAACTTTAAAGTTGGTGGGTAAGGAGGTGCAGAGAATCTGAAAGGCCTTCAGCACAGGATGAATATGATCAAAATATATTCAAATTTAAAGGTTGTTTTAATTAATAAAATGTAATAAAACAGAGATTGCCAAAACGAAAAGAAATCACACTCTCAGCAGCCTTCCCTATGACCTGGGTCTACTTCTATAGGTAATCAGGCTGGAGGACTGCTTCTTCTAGTCCTTACCTGTGTGGGGCCTGTGAGAATGATGCTTACCCTTTTCAGGTCTTCATAGCTCAGTAACAGGACATTGTCCAGTTCTCTAATGGACAGCCAGCCACGGATGTGCTCAAACCATGATCCATAAAAAACTGTGTGAGGGGAGGAGGAAAGTGTCCATTTCAAAACATGAAGTCTGCTTGTTTTTTTTTTCCACTTTTCTGCAAACAGCTGATAGCTTTACTAAGAA
>NW_026592732.1:206102-215171 GCF_907164565.1 Psammomys obesus | reverse complement strand
ATGCCCCTCCCCAAGTCCACTGATAGGGGAGGTCCCCCTCTCCTTCCTTCTGATCTTAGTCTATCAGATCACATCAGGAGTGGCTGCATTGTCATCTTCTGTGGCCTGGTAAGGATGCTTTCCCTTCAGGGAGAGGTGATCAAAGAGCTGGCCTATCATATTATGTCAGAGGCAGTCCCTGTTCTATTACTATGAAACCCACTTGGACACTAAGCTGTCATGGACTACATCTGTGCAGGGGTTCTAGGTTATCTCCATGCCTGGTACTTGTTTGGAGTGTGAGTCTCTGGGAAGACCCCTGTGTTCAAATTTTCTGGTTCTGTTGCTCTCCTTGTGGGGTTCTTGTCCTCTCCAGATCTTACTATTTCCCACTTCTTACATAAGATTCCATGCGCGTTGCCCAACAATTGGCCATAAGTCTCAGCGTCTGCTTTGATAGTCTGCAGGGCAGAGGCTTTCAGAGGCCCTCTGTGGCAGGTTCCTAGGCTGTTTCCTGTTTTCTTCTTCTTCTGATGTCCATCCTCTTTGCCTTTCAGGATGTGGATTGAGCATTTTAGTCAGGGTCCTCTCTTGCTTAGTTTCTTTAGATGTACAGGTTTTAGTAGGTTTATCCTATATTACATGTCTATATGAGTGAGTATATACCGTGTGTGTCTTTCTGCTTCTGGGACAGCTCACTCAGGATGATCCTTTCCAGGTCCCACCATTTACCTGCAAATTTCATGATTTCTTTATTTTTCATTGCTGAGTAATACTCCATTGTATAGATGTACCACAATTTCTGCATCCATTCTTCAGTTGAGGGACATCTGGGCTGTTTCCAGCTTCTGGCTATTACAAATAAAGCTGCTACAAACATGGTTGAGCAAATGTCCTTTTTGTGTACTTGAGCCTCTTTTGGATATATGCCTAAGAGTGGTATGGCTGAATCTTGAGGAAGCGCTATTCCTAGTTGTCTGAGAAAGTGCCAGATTGATTTCCAGAGTGGTTGTACAAGTTTACATTCCCACCAGCACTGGAGAAGGGTTCCCCTTTCTCCACAACCTCTCCAGCATGTGGTCTCACTCGAGTTTTTCATCTTGGCCATTCTGATGGGTGTAAGGTGAAATCTCAGGGTTGTTTTGGTTTGCATTTCCCTAATGGCTAACAAGGTTGAACATTTCTTTAAATGCTTCTCTGCCATTCTATATTCCTCTACAGAGAGTTCTCTGTTTAGCTCTGTTCCCCATTTTTTAAGTGGATTACTTGGTTTGCTGCTTTTCAGCTTCATTAGTTCTTTATATATACTGGATATTAGCCCTCTGTCAGATAAAGGGTTGGTGAAGATTCTTTCCCAATCTGTAGGCAGTCGCTTTGTTTTGATGACGGTGTCCTTTGCTTTACAGAAGCTTTTCAGTTTCATGAGGTCCCATTTATTGTTGCTCTTAGAGCCTGTGCTGTTGGTGTTCTGTTCAGGAAGTTTTCTCCTGTACCAATGAGTTCTAGGGTATTCCCCACTTTTTTTTTCTAGCTGATTTAATGTGTCTGGTTTTATGTTGAGTTCTTTGATCCACTTGGACTTCAGTTTTGTGCAGGGTGATAAGTATGGATCTATTTTCATTTTTCTACATGTAGACATCCAGTTAGACCAGCACCATTTGTTGAAGATGCTATCTTTTTTCCATTGTGTGGTTTAGGCATCTTTGTAAAAATTCATGTGTCCATAAGTGTGTGGATTTATTTCTGGGTCTTCTGTTCGGTTCAATTGATCCACCATTCTGTTTCTATGCCAGTACCATGCAGTTTTTATAACTGTTGCTCTATAGTACAGCTTGAGATCAGGGATGGAGATACCTCCAGAAGATCTTTTATTGTAGAGGATTGTTTTAGCAATTCTGGGTTTCTTGTTATTCCATACGAAGTTGAGAATTTTTCTTTCCAGGTCTGTAAAGAATTGTGTTGGCAATTTGATAGGAATTACATTAAATCTGTAGATTGCATTTGGTAAGATGGCCATTTTTACTATGTTAATCCTGCCAAGTCATGAGCATGGGAGATGTTTCCATCTTCTCATATCTTCTACTAATTCTTTCTTCAGAGACTTGAAATTTTTTTCATACAAGTCTTTGACTTGCTTGGTTAGGGTTACACCAAGGTACTTTATGTCATTTGTGGCTAGTGTGAAGGGTGTTGTTTCTCTAATTTCTTTCTCAGCCCTTTTGTCTTTTGTATACAGGAGGGCTACTGATTTTTTTGAGTTAATTTTGTATCTGGCTACTTTGCTGAAGGTGTTTATCAGCTGTAGGAGTTCCCTGGTAGAGTTTTGGGTGTCACTCATGTATACTATCATATCATCTGCAAATAGTGATAATTTGACTTCTTCCTTTGCCATCTGTATCCCCTTGATCTCTTTCAACTGTCTTATTGCTCTAGCAAGGACTTCCAGCACTATGTTGAAGAGATATGGAGAGAGTGGGCAGCCTTGTCTTGTCCCTGATTTCAGTGGGATTGCTTTAAGTTTCTCTCTGTTCAGTTTGATGTTGGCTATAAGCTTGCTGTATATTGCCTTTACTATGTTTAGATATGTGCCTTGTATCCCTGATCTCTCCAATACTTTAAACATGAATGGATGTTGGATTTTGTCAAATGTTTTTTCAGCATCTAGTGAGATTATCATGTGTTTTTTTTTCTTTCAGTTTGTTAATATGATGGATCACACTGATGGATTTCCATATATTGAACCACCCCTGTATACCTGGAATGAAGCCTACTTGGTCATAGTGGATAATATCTGTGATGTGTTCTTGTATTCGGTTTGCAAGTATTTTGTTAAGTATTTTTGCATCAATGTTCATAAGGGAGATTGGCCTGAAATTCTCTTTCTTAGTTGAGTCTTTGTGAGGTTTAGGTACCAAGGTGACTGTGGCTTCATAGAATGAATTTGGTAATGTTCCTTCTGTTTCTATTTTGTGGAATAGTTTGAAGAGAATTGGAGTTAGGTCTTCTTTGAAGGTCTGGTAGAATTCTGCGCTGAAGCCATCTGGTCCTGGGCTTTTTTCGGATGGGAGACTTTTGATGACTGCTTCTATTTCTTTGGGGGATATAGGACTATTTAGTTAATTTACCTGGTCCTGATTCAGCTTTGGTAAGTCAAATCGATCAAGAAAATTGTCCATTTCATTTAGATTTTCAATTTTGGTGGCATATACACTTTTGAAGTAAGTCCTAATGATTGTTTGGATTTCCTCAGTGTCTGTAGTTATTTCCCCCCTTTTTATTTCTAAGCTTGTTGATTTGTGTGGTGTCTCTCTGCCTTTTAGTTAGCTTGGCTAAGGGTTTGTCTATCTTGTTGATTTTCTCAAAGAACCAGCTCTTGGTTTCATTGATTGTTTGAATTGTTTTATTTGTTTCTAATTGATTGATTTCAGCCCCAAGTTTGATTATTTCCAGCCGTCTACTCCTTTTTGGTGTGTCTGTTTCTTTTTTTTTCTAGGATTTTTAAGTGAGCCATTAAGTTGCTTGAATGATCTGTCTCAAATTTCTTCTTGAAGGCACTTAGTGCTATGAACTTTCCTCTTAGCACTGCTTTCATTGTGTCCCACAAGTTTGGGTATGTTGTGTCTTCATTTTCATTGAGTTCTAGAAAGACTTTAATTTCTTTCTTTATTTCTTCCCTAACCCAGCTGTCATTTAGTAACAAGTTGTTCAGTTTCCATTTGTGTGTAGGCTTTTTGCTATTTCTGTTGTTGAGGTCCAGCTTTATTCCATGGTGGTCAGACAGGATACAAGGGATTATTTCAATCTTCTTGTATCTGTTGAGGCTTGCTTTTTGACCAACTATATGGTCTATTTTGGAAAAGGTTCCATGAGGTGCTGAGAAGAAGGTATATTCTTTTGTGTTTGGGTGTAAAGTTCTGTAAATGTCTGTTAGGTCCATTTGATTCATGACCTCTGTTAGAGATATTCTTTTTTGTTTAATTTCTGTTTTGTTGACCTGTCCTTTTTTGATAGTGGGGTGTTGAAGTCTCCCACTATTAATGTGTGGGGATCTATATGTGGTTTAAATTTTATCAATGTTTCTTTAACAAATGTGGGTGCCTTTGTATTTGGGGCATAGATGGTCAGGATTGTGATGTCTTCCCAGTGGAATTTTCCCTTGATGTGTGTGAAGTGTCCTTCTCCATCTCTTTTTATTAATTTTGGTTGAAAGTCTATTTTATCAGATACTAGAATGGCTACTCCTGCTTGCTTCTTGGGTCCATTTTCTTGGAAAGCTGTCTTCCAACTCTTTACCCTCAGGTAATGTCTATCTTTGTGACTTAGTTGTGTTTCTTGCATGCAACAGATTGCTGGGTTTTGTTTATACATCCATTTTGTTAGTATGTGTCTTTTTATTGGAGACTTGAGTCCATTGATGTTGAGAGAGATTAGTGACCAGTGGCTGTTAGATCCTTTGATTTTGATGTTGGCTGTGGTCATAAGGTTGTGTGCTTGGTTGCTTTTGTTTTACTGTAGTGAGGTTAATTATTTCCTGTGTTTTCTTGAAAGTAGCTAGTTTTCTTGGGTTGTATTTTTCCTTCTAGTGTCTTCTTTAATGCTGGATTTGTGTGTAGGTATTGTTGAAATATGTTTTTGTCATTGAATATCTTGTTTTCTCCGTCTATGAGGACTGAAAGTTTCGCTGGGTATAGTAGCCTGGGCTGACATCTGTGTTCTCTTAGTGTCTGCATGATATCCGTCCAGGCCCCTCTGGCTTTCATAGTCTCTGTTGAAAAGTCAGGTGTGATTCTAATGGGTTTGCCATTATATGTTACTTGGCCTTTTTCCCTTGCAGCTTTTAGTATTTTTTCTTTGTTCTGTATAGTTACTGTTTTGATTATTATGTGGCAGGAGAATTTTCTTTTCTGGTCAAATTTATTGGGTGTTCTGTAGGCCTCTTGTATTCTTATTGGCCTCTCCTTTAAGTTGGGGAAATTTTCTTCAATGATTTTGTTGAAAATATTTTCTGGGCCTTGGAGCAGGGATTCTTCTTTTTCCTCTATTCCTATTATTCTTAGGTTTTGTCTTTTTATGTTGTGTTGAATTTCTTGGATGGTATGTGTCAGGAATTTTTTAGATTTAACATTTTCTTTGACAGATACATCTATTTCTTCCATTGTATCTTTCACACCTGAGATTTTTCTTCCATCTCTTGTAGTCTATTGGTTATGCTAACCTCTGTAGTTCTTGTTTTCTTCCCTAAGTTCTTTCTCTCCACAATTTCCTTTAATTTTTCCAATTCTATCTTCAGATCTTGAGCAGTTTTATTGATTCCCTTCACCTGTCTGACTTTATTTTCCTGTTTTTCCATCACTTCTTTCAGCTGTTTGTTTGAAGCAACCTCTGTTTCTTCTATTTCATTCAGTGATTTAAGCATGTCCTCTCTAAAGGCCACAAACTGTTTTGTTGCAACTTCCTCTATTTCTTTACAGATGGCCATAATATGTTTGAGTTTATCTTCCTCTATGTCTTTACGTATTTAATTTGTTTCCTCTGTTATCCTCTTCATGAGCATAGTCATGAGCATAGGTCATCTTCTTGGATTTCAGTGGTGTCCAGTGCTACTTGCCCCTGGATAACTGGGTTCTGGAGATGTCATATTGCTCTGTCTTTTGTTGGTTGAGCTTTTACACTGGCCTCTACCCATTGGACTATCTTAGGTGTTTGGGGTTAGTTTCTGGTGGTTCCTGGGGATCTTGCGGTGGACAGAATCCCCTCAGCAGGAAGATGGTTTTTCCTGAAGAAAGCCTTCTCAGCTTTTTGTGTATAGTTACTGGATGGCTGGTGTTTTTCAGGAGTTGCCGCTGCTCACCTCAGGGATAGAGACCTGAGTGGTAACTGTGTTTCTTGTTAGTGGAGAGTGTTCTCCTCTCACCCAGGGAAGTCCTGAAGACAGCCGCCCTGCTTCTGTGTTTCTTGCTGTAGATTTAGTGATCTGCTGCTGTAACCTATGTGTCTCGTGGTTTGGTTAGTTTTGTTAGGGATAACTGGTTGCCCCTTGGAGCAGTATCTGGGAATTGATCTCGGGGATTACAGACTTTTGTAGGTTTGAGGTTGGGGCTCTATGTCCCAGGACCCAAGTGGTAATCTGTGGTGGGTGGGTACTGCTCTCCTGGTAACAGCAGGCTATCTGGTGCACAGCAGGTCCCTGGGTTGGGCCGGTCTGTGGGACCTTTTCCAGGGATATACTGGGTGGCCTAAATCCATCCCCTTTGCTTAGTTCCCTGTGAGGATTTCTCCAGACAGTGACTCCCAGTCTCTGTTGCCTTGGGGCACACAGCTGGAGAGCTGGCATGCAGCAGCTGTCTGTGCCTGGGGATAGAGTCCAGTTCAGTGATGGTGGCTTGTACTTGCAGGTCTGTGAGACTTTTTCCAGGGAAAGACTGGGTGACCCAGGTCAGCACCCTTTCCTTCCTTCCCTGTGGAGTTCTCTCTCAACAGGGACTCCCAGTCTCTTTTTTGCCCTGGGGCACACAGCTCAGTCTGTGCCAGATATCTGGCATGCAGGGACTGTCTGTATAAATTTTAAGATTGATTACAATTCTGTGTATAATGGCAATAAAGTTTTGATTGGGATTGTGTTGAATCTGTACATTGTTTTTTATAGGATGGCCATTTTTATAACATTAATTTTACTCTGTGACATGGAAAGGTTTTTAGCTTTCTTATGTCTTCCTTAAGTTTTTTCCTCAGTGTGTAGAGGTTTAATTATAGAGGATTTCTCATCCATGTATTCATTGCTTTTTTATTCCTGTGATAAAACAACATGAACAAGGGAACTTATAGAAGAAATGCTTTGTTTGGGTCTTAAATTCCAGAGATATAAGGCTCCTTCATGACTGTGGCAGGAAGCATGGCACTTCAAGGCAGACATAGCTTTGGAGCAACAACTGAGATCTCACATCTTGATCCACATACAGGATGTAGAGAGTTCATTCAAAATGGTTCCAATCTTGTGAAACCTTAAATCTCACCTACAGTGACATATTTCACTGTAAGTTCACACCTTCTGTTTTATTTTATTTTATTTTATTTTATTTTATTTTATTTTATTTTATTTTATATTACAATTTCTTTACTTTGTATCCCATCTGTAGTCCTCTCCCTCATGCCCTCCCAATCCTACACTCCCTCCCTCTTCTTCTATGCCCCTTCCCCAGTCCACTGACAGGGGAAGTCCTCCTCTCTTTTCTTCTGACCCAACCTATCAGGTCTCATCAGGACTGGCTACATTGTCTCCCTCTGGGGCCTGGTAAGGCTGCTCCCCCCTCATAAGGAGATGATCAAAGAGCCAGTCACTGAGTTTATGTCAGAGACAATCCCTGTTCCCATTACTAGGAACCCCTCTTGGACATCGAGTTGCCATGGACTACATCTGAGCAGGAGTTCTATCCATGCATGGTCCTTGGTTGGAGTATCAGTCTCAGAAAAGACCCCTGTGCCCAGTTTTTTTTTTTTTTTGTTGTTGTTGTTCTGTTGGTCTCTTTGTGGAACTCCTGTCCCCTCCAGGTCCTTCATCTCCCCCTTCTTTCATAAGATTCCCTGCACTCTGCCCAGAGTTTGGCTGTGAGTCTCAGAATCTGCTTTGATACGCTGCTGGGTAGAGTCTTTCAGAGGTTCCTGTCCTGTGCCCTGTTTTCTCCCTCTTCTGATGGCTATCCTGTTTGCCTTTCTGAATGAAGATTGATCATCTTCCCCAGGGGTGTCCTTCTTGCTTACCTTCTTTAGGTGTGCAGATTTTAGTATAGAAAGGGGAAACCCCCTCCATTGCTGGTGGGAATGTAAACCTGTAGGTATAGTGCTACCTCAAAATCCAGCTATACCACTCCTAGGCATACATCCAAAATATGCTTAAGTATACAACAAGGATATTTGCTCAACCATGTATATTTTTTTTAATTTTTTTATTTAACTTTTATTAATTACACTTTATTCATTTTGTATCCCCATAAGGCCCTCCCTCCTCCCCTCCCGATCCCACCCTCCCTTCCCTTTCTGCATGCATGCCCCTCCCCAAGTCCACTGATAGGGGAGGTCCTCCTCTCCTTCTTTCTGATCTTAGTCTATCAGTTCTCATTAGAAGAGGCTGCATTGTCATCTTCTGTGGCCTGGTAAGGCTGCTCCCCCCTCAGGGGGAGGTGATCAAAGAGCAAGCCAATCAGATTATGTCAGAGGCAGTCCTTCTTCCCATTACTATGTAACCCACTTGGACACTGAACTGCCATGGGCTACATCTGTGCAGGGGTTCTAGGTTATCTCCATGAATAGTCCTTTCAACCATGTTTTTAGCAGCTTTATTTGTAATAGCCAGAATCTGGAAATAGCCCAAATGTCCCTCTACTAAAGAATGGATACAGAAATTGTGGTAATTTATACAATGGAATACTACTCAGTTTTTAAAAACAAGGAAATCATGAAATTTGCAGGCAAATAATAGGAGCTAGAAAAGATCATCCTGAGTGAGGTATCCCAGAAGCAGAAAGATAAACTTATACCTGGATATTAGATATACAGTATAGGATAAGTTCACACCTTCTAATCCTCCCAAAACATCCACTAACTGTGGACCACATATTCAAATGCCTAACATTTATAGGAGACATTTCTGTCAAGCCAGCATGTTTGGTTTTACTTATTCTAAGGTATCTTCTTGAGGAATCTGTGAATAGATTTATATTTCTGATTTTATTCTCAATTTGTTATGGGTATATAACAAAAATTGATGTTTGTATGTTAACTTTATATCTTGTCACTTTGATAAAAGTTTTTATCAGATCTAAGTGCTTTTGGGTAAACTCTTTCAGAACTCTTACTGACAGAATTATATTATATGAGCCATGTGTGGTGCCACACACCTGTAATCCCAGCACTTGGGGAGGCAGAGGCAGGCAGATCTCTGTAAATTTGAGGCAAGTCCAGTCTACAAAGTGAGTCCAGGACAGTCAAGGCTACACAGAGAAACCTGGGGTAGGTTTTGATTTTTCATCAAACCTACTTTATTTAGGGTTCTTAAGCACCTTTACCTCCCTTCCAACAACTCTCCCCCCCCCC
>NW_026592732.1:142481-206092 GCF_907164565.1 Psammomys obesus | reverse complement strand
AGATCCTCAATGGTAGGACATCTTGACCAACCTCCTGCTCCTTGCTGGGATTTTGTCTAGCTTAAGCTTGTACAGATCTTGTGGCTGCAGTCACACCTGCTGAGTTCATAAATCCAACTGCCATGAAGTGTCCAGAAAACACTGTTTTAGAGTAGTCGTCTGCCACCTCTGCCTCTACAGTATGCTCTTCCCCATCAAAAATGATCCCGAACCTTGGGAGAAAAAAGTTTGATACAGAAGCCCCATTTACTGCTCATAACTTCAAAGTCTCTAATTGTCTGCACCTTTAGCGGCTATGGGTCTTTGAGTTAATCACCATCCACTACATGGATGAGCTTTTCTGATGAGGGATGAGAGATGAACTAAACTACAGTGACATAGTGAAAAGTCATTATGAGTTGGTTTCTGAAGAACTAAAAAAAAAAAAAAAAACAAAAAACAAACAAAAAAATTAATCTTGGAGAAAATGAGTCTTAGATATTGGAACTGGTGTCCTCAGAAATAATGGAAATTACATGAATATAATGGCATCAAACATTGGCTCATTCTTCCTGAATTATCTGCTTTTAGAGTTTCAACCAGACAAGACAAGCATCTTCCTATGTTCTTTTCTGTTCTTGATTTATTTTTTATATTTTTTGCTTCTTTTACATAATATTTACATTCTTTAAAAATTTAAAAAGTGAATATAGTGTGTCTATTCAAGTTTCCTATATGCCCTCCAACATGTAAGTTCCTCCAACGCCTCCATATCACAACTTCAAATCTTAATATATTTATATATATGAGGCTAACTAGCGGTGCTCATTTGTGCATGATGTGCGGTCATCCGCACGGACATGGGATACCGAACAGGAGTCACATACCCAAAGGAGATAAAAAAAAAAAAAAACCTATCATCTAGCTGCAATCAATTGCAAATAGCTCTTCAACCAGGGCACCCTTCCCCTTGCGTCATGAAATATTAACAGGCTTTATCTTATGCAGGTCTTTGTAAGCAACCACTGATATGAGATCATTTGCACAACAGCCAAGTCATATCCAGAGGGCAAGATTCACAGAGGACAATTTCAAAGCTCTCCTCCCCATCCTCTGGCTTTTACCTTCCTTCTACTCCCTGCTCTGTAGTATTTCCTGAGCCTTGTGTAGGGGGGTGATATAGAAATCACATCAATGACTGAGCACTCACAATCATTCTCTGTATTTTGATCACTGATAAATCTCTGCATTAACTAATGCCAGCTGCAAAAATTTATCTTCTGTGACAAAGTTAAAGAAATGCACAAATAATTGAAATATTTAGAGGGCAGTTTGACAACATGGCCATTTAGTAAACAGCAGTAGGAACCCCACTGTGGGGACTATGGCCTCTCCAGCTATGGGTTCATGACCACATTTATAGTACCAGGCATGAATTCCCTCCAGAGAATCCAGCCTCAAATTCACCACACAGCACTAAAATTACACAGTAATGTTGTGTCATTTTTGCATTGCTAGGCACATCTGGCCTGGAAGATGTGTCTGTAGCCTGTGGGAACAGTACAGTATAAGAGCATTATGTGCAAAATCAGAGACTGAAAATTGAAAAGTAAGAAACGAGAAGGATGGCACTGTAGGAAATTGCAGATATGGGTGAGCTGAGTAAAGAGAAGAAGATCAAATTCTTCTACGTCTTGTCTTCCTCACATGGAAGTATATCATATATTTCTCATAATCATCAGCTCTGCTTTCCACACATATGCTAAGGTGATTATAAAACCTCAAAAGCCTTCATTCACTCTCAGTGTCTGTCTCACACATTAGTTCACATAATCACTCCGTTGACCTGATTATTAATTGTGTCATATAACCTCTGTTCGTACCTTCTTTGATTTTAGCCAATAGGTTGCTGTATTGATAAGAATCTTTCTTTTCAGCACCAAATAAAATACCATTCTTCTCATCTCTGTCATCAAATCTTTGTGTGTTTCCAGTACAGCTCACCAGTAGGCAGGTGCTTACTTGTCTGTTTCTTGAAAATAACTCCCCACTAACACATAGCTTGTGGGTATTTCTTGTTGGATCCAGAAATTAGTCCCCAGCACTTGATATGTATCCACTAAAGTGTCACAAATAACAATTATCCAGGCTCTGCAGGAAAGTTGAACTCATGGGGTGGAGACAAGCAGATCAACGCCATCCTTGTCTATGCAGCAAGGCTGGACCAGACTTGTTGGCATGCCCTCTGTAATCCTTATCCCCAAACAAATGTTAACCACTTCCATGGCAGAACCACTGTTGATTGTCACCTAGGTATGTGTCATAGACTTATTATTGGTGTCTTCACTAACGTGCTTTTGGCTCTTTTATTTGTTTGAAGACATGGTCTGGGTGAGTCAAGGCTGGGCCCAAGTACCTGAAAATGACATTGAATTTGGGGATTTCTTGTGTCTGCCTCTGGAGTTTCAGCATTGCAGATGTGTGCCTAATCATATGGCTTGGGCTTAGTTTTCCTTGGATGCATGTAAGCATATGTGTTTATGGTGGTGCGAACACAAATGTGTGAATGTGGGCATGCTTGTGCCAAGTGTCGAAGTCACTAGACAGCAACAGGTGTTCAGCCTTCTTTCTACTTTGTTTGAAACGGTGTCTTTTTCGGTTTGCTCATCCCTGTGCCTAGCTGGTCCCAAGCCCCAGTGACTATTTCTATCTCCATCCATATCTCATGGAAGGAGCACTATGGGGACAACTAGAGACCACATCACTGGATTTGCATGGTTCCTGAGGATTAAAACTCAGGTCGTTACATGTGTGGAGAGCACTTTCTCCAGCACCATCTCAAGTCCACATTTTGATCTCTTGAAGCGACATACTTCTGTCATGTGTTGCACATTTCACTGCCCCTTTACAAATTCTCTGTAGGTCAATTCACCCTAGCATTCAGTCCAGTCTTCGACTTCCGGCTTCTTACTGCTCTGACCCTTACTGAATGAACTCTTGCCTTCTCTCCTGACTTGATTCAGTTTTTCAGGTCATGGGGAGCAATGCAAGTATGCAGTGGAGGAGGAGACATAAAGAGTGAGCACAGCCAGAGCAGGAACAGTGAAGACACTGAGACTGTGGAGAGCACATCAGAGTAGCACTGGGAATGGACAGGAAGACTTGGCATGAGGGCAGAAGGCTGTTCTTGGAATCTCCAGTTATCTGTGTGTTGGAGGCTTGGGTCTCAAGAAGACATTATTGAGAAATATTAAAGCATCACATGGGGATGCTATTCGGAGGGGCTTTCCCGCAAAGGGGGTTAAGACAGTTCTCCAGACAGAATGGTAATAAAACGTCTCACATCCGGCTGTACCCAAGCCCCTTTGGATGTCCGCATTGGTGTGTGAGCTTTCCCCAGCACATGCTCCTGTCCTTGCAACCTCCCAGTAGAATGTTTCCTTATGGTGTCAGTGGTAAGTCTGTGAGGTGATGTGTGTGTGTGTGTGTGTGTGTGTGTGTGTGTGTATGTTTGTCTCAAACATCATGTTGAATGCTGTAAATAAAGAATAGTTTGATTTTTCTTAGTAAAGCTATCAGCTGTTTGCAGAAAAGTGGAAAAAAAAAAAAACAAGCAGACTTCATGTTTTGAAATGGACACTTTCCTCCTCCCCTCACACAGTTTTTTATGGATCATGGTTTGAGCACATCCGTGGCTGGCTGTCCATTAGAGAACTGGACAATGTCCTGTTACTGAGCTATGAAGACCTGAAAAGGGTAAGCATCATTCTCACAGGCCCACACAGGTAAGGACTAGAAGAAGCAGTCCTCCAGCCTGATTACCTATAGAAGTAGACCCAGGTCATAGGGAAGGCTGCTGAGAGTGTGATTTCTTTTTGTTTTGGCAATCACTGTTTTATTACATTTTATTAATTAAAACAACCTTTAAATTTGAATATATTTTGATCATATTCATCCTGTGCCGAAGGCCTTTCAGATTCTCTGCACCTCCTTACCCACCAACTTTAAGGTTAAGTTATCTGTCTCTCCCTTTCATCACTCAGATGCAACGTGACCAGGTACCTTACATGCCCGTCACCAGGTCTTTTCCTGCCAGGAAGGACTGTACCCTCAAGCATTAGACAAATCCTTGCTTAAGTTGCTTTTGTCAGGTCTTTTGTCTCAGTGATAAAAATAAGTGATCCTTGAGCAGATAAGGCCATGCTATGCATTCTGCTAACAGGAGCAATTAGAATACACTGAAGTAGCTGCTCAGGGAAGCACGGTGTTCTGTTAGCCATCCTGGGAAGAACACCAGGGTGTCAGGGCTACCACCCTGGAAAGGTGCTGGGGTCAGCACAGCATCTGCACTGCCAGAAAACCCACAAACTCAGAACACCCAAGGGAAGAACTGGACTGGTTGGAAGCTAGCATGTTCAGTGAGCATCCTTCAAGGGGGAGACCTCTGCGTTAACCGTGGATTCAGTGATGAGTAGTAAACAGGTCTGTCTGGTACTTTGAGGTGAGACAAAGTACACTGAATGAGCTTCATTCACAGATATCTCTGGTGAGATAACCAGAGGAGGACACCGTAAGATCACCTTCGCACAGCGCACAGGGATGGGGGTGTTCCTTCCCAGAAAGGAATACTTTCTTATTTCTTATGAGAGTGTCTAAGGAGCATGGCCTTCCCATATATGAGCCTCATCACTGCCATGGCACTGGGAAGGGCCTATTCTTCATCTTAGCTCTTGCTGTCCTCACAGGGAGACCCATTGGGGCGAGACTCGAGAAATTAATTTTTCTCTTTCAAAAGGTTCCACACATACAAGTGGGCCTGGAGAGAACCATAGTGAACATTAACAACTGTCTGGAATATTCTGCTTCTTATATTTTTGATTGCCTATTAATACTGCATATTTCATAAAGCTGTCTGCTTTGTTGTCATGCCAAGAGTTTTAGTTTTATATCTTAGTTTTGTATACATCTTATAAATAAACTTTCATTTTGGTTCAAAAAAAAAAAAGATTTCCTTCAGTTTGGATTTTCTGCATTGATTCTATTTCCACTCTCAAGTGGAGATAGATTTAATCCATTTCTTTCCAAAGGTTTTTTTTTTTAATGATGTCAAGGATATCTTTTTTTTTTTTTTGAGGTGGGTAAGTATTTTAATTAATATGACATAGAAAAGAGGCACTATAAAGGACATATTCATCTCCTTAAAAAGGACCTCTATCATATTCGTATGAGTTGTTTTAAAGACTTTTCCTTGTGCTTCAGCTATGTTGGAATATCCTGGGTCTGCTATGGTATGATCACTAGGCTCTAATATTGTCTAGGCTGTTATTGATTGTGTTTTTATACTCACATTTAGACATCCTAGATTGGCAAGATTAAAATTCTATGTGCTGATATCTGGCCTTGTCTTTTTTGGCTGGGTGTTTTGTACCTTTGCTTCTGTTTTTGCTCTGGTTCTTAGTACAATGTGGTTGCTCTGTGCTGCCTGTACAAGGTAAACTGTGGTTCTTGGTATTGGGACCTGAGACTTAGGAGTAAGTATAGGGACTGGAGTTGGTGGTAGGACTTTACAGCAGAAGAAAAGCAGGGTGTTACACCAGAACTTGCTTAGTTTGTCTCCTAGGACTGGGTCCAGATAGTGAGGAGAGGCCACAGCAGAAGATTCGCTCAAGAGCTGGGGATGAGACTCAAAAATTGGAGGTAAAAGATGGAGGAAGAGTTGCAGTTGTAGCCTACTTGCTTCCCTGGTCAGAATGGCCTGTGGCTTCTCTGAGGGTGCTAGAGTTGGGGGCTGAGACAAATCAATGAGTGGGAAGAAGGAAATTCGGGGGATTGAATCCCTGTGATCCACTGAAGATTGGGGCAAGGACAGAAGGGAGGCTGTAGCAGGTGTTCTGATGCAGACTTGAGTATGAGACTGGGTGACTGGACTTTGAGAAATGTGGGGAGAGGTGAAGATCTGTAGTTAGCTTACCTGTTTCCCTGGCCAGAGTGGTCTGTGAGTTCCTAGGAAGTGCTGAACTTGGGGGCTGGGATAATATAAGTGGAGCCAACAATTTTAGAAGGTAAAGTTCTTTGGATCCACTAGAAATGGGGAGCGCTGCCACAGGTTTTCTGCTGCAGACCTAAGGGTGATATGGGGGAATGGGATCTTAAGATTTAGAGGGTTCTTAGTCATTCGGATGGGTGTAAGGTGAAATCACAGGGTTGTTTTGATTTGCATTTCCTTGATGACTAAGGATGTTGAACATTTCTTTAAGAGTTTCTCTGCCATTCAGTATTTCTCTATTGAGAATTCTCTGTCTAGCTCTGTACCCCATTTTTTAATTGGATTACTTGATTTGTTGCTGTTAAAATTCTTGAGTTCTTTATATATTCTGGATATTAGCCACTTGTCAGAAGTAGGATTGGTGAAGATCCTTCCCCAATCCATAGGCTGTTGTTTTGTTGTGACGACAGTGTCCTTTGTTTTACAGACACTTTTCAGTTTCATGAAGTCCCATTTATTGATTGTTGATCTTAGAGCCTGTGCTGTTGGTTTTCTGTTCAAGAAGTTGTCTCCTGTGCCAATGAGTTCAAGGCTCTTCTCCACTTTTTCTTCCAACAGGTTTAGTGTGTCTGGTGTTATGTTGAGGTCTTTGATCCAGTTATACTTTAGTTTTGTATAGGGTGATAAGTGTGGATCTATTTGCATTTTTCTACATGTAGATATCCAGTTAGACCCGCACTATTTGTTGAAGATGTTGTCTTTTTTTCATTATATCATTTTGGTATCAAGTGACAACACGTAATGGAAAGGAGGTGGAGAAAGGGGAACCCTCCTCCATTTGTGGTGGGAATAAAAACTTGTACAGCCACTTTGGAAATCTATCTGGCGCTTTCTCAGACAATTAGAAATAGTGCTACCTCAAGATTCAGCTGTACCACTCCTAGGCATATATTCAAAATATGCTCAAGTATGCAACATTTGCACAACCATGTTCTTGGCAGCTTTATTTTTAATTGCCAGAATCTGGAAACAACCTAGATGTCCCTCAATTGAGGAATGGATACAGAAATTATGGTACATTTACACAATGGGATACTACTCATCAATTAAAAACAAGGAAATCATGAAATTTGCAGGCAAATAGATGGAACTAGAAAAGATCATCCTGAGTGAGGTACCCCAGAAGCAGAAAGACACACATGTCTCACTTATAAGTAGCTATTAGACATATAATATAGGATAAACATACCAAAATCTGTACACCTAAAGAAGCTAATCAAGTAGGGGGACCCTGGGTGAGATGGATGATCAATCCTCATTCAGAAAGGCAAAGGGGATGGACATCAGAAGAAGGTGAAAAGAAGGAACAAGGGAGGAGCCTACCACAGAGGGCCTCTGAAAGACTCTATCCAGTAGGGTATTAAAGCAGATGCTGAGGCTCATAACCAAACTTTGGGCAGAGTGCAGGGAATCTTATGAAAGAAGTGGGAGTTAAAAAGACCTGGAAGGGTCTGGAGCTCCACAAGAACAAGAGAACCAAAAAATTCGGCCCCAGGGGTCTTTTCTGAGACTGATACTCCAACCAAGGACCATTCATGGAGATAACCTTGGACCCCTGCACAGATGTAGCCCATGGAAGCTCAGTGTCCATGTGAGTGTCCTAGTAAGGGGAATAGGGGCTGTCTCTGACAAGAACTCATTGGCTGGCTCTTTGATCACCTCCCTGTGATAGGGCGGGGAGGCAGCCTTACCAGGCCACAGAGGAAGACTATGAAAGACAGATCTGGTGAGATCTGATAGGCCAGGGTCACATGGAAGGGAAGAAGGACCTCCCCTATCAGTGGACTGGGGAAGAGGCAAGGGAGAAGATGAGGGAGGGAGGGAAGGCGGGATTGGGAGGGAATGAGAGTGGGGCTACACCTGGGATACAAAATGAATAAATTGTAATAAATTAAAAGTTATATTAAAGAATCAGAGAGAACGTTGAAGGGTTGTTGTCAGCCTAACTTCTTCCATGAAGAGACTGAGGAAAATAAATTTTCATGAAAAAAAATCAAAGTGCAAGAAAAAAAAAAAAGAGAAAGGTAAGATTATTAAAAAATAATTTGACCTAAAACCCTGGCTCAGATGTAGCCCATAAACTCAATCTTTTAGTGGGGTCCCTAATAAGGGGAGCAGGGACTGTCTCTGACATGAACTCAGTGACAGGTTTTCTGACCACCTCCCCCTTGCCAGGCCACAGAGGAAAACAATGCAACCAGTGGTGATGAGACCTGATAGGCTAGGGTCAAACAGAAGGGGAGGAAGAACTTAACTGCCAGTGGACTAGGGGAGGAGCATGGGAGAAGAAGAGGGAGGGAGGGGGTTGGGAGGAGATAATGGAGGGAGACACAGTCCTGATACAAAGTGAGTTAACTGTAATAAATGAAAATAGCAAAATATTTTAAAAAATAATTTGACCTTATATAGTTATCTTTCAGAAAACAGAAAGTTTACGTGTAAAATGCAAAGCCTTTCATCACACCTTTTTGACCATGTACAAAATCTTTTACTTTCTCATTATGAAATTCAGTTTTCCCTAGGAAGGTCCATTACCTAGTGATCTCTGCTGCACAATGCTGAGGATTCCCAACAGTCTCTTTTCTGTCCATTTAACATATTCTTTCTAATTATTCTCATGGTTGTTTGCCTTCATACAAAACATAAATTGGAGGTGTGGTGAAATGAATTAAAAAGTTTTAAGCCAAAAAAAAAAAAACAAACAAAAAACCACAACTTTATGGCCTCTGAGAAAGGGCTAGAATTCAAAGCAAAATGTTCAGTGTTCCAAGATTTTGCCTTATTATGATTTTGCCTTACTATCACCTAGGATTAAGCTAGTTGTGTTAGCTTAACTTAACAGGTGAACTTCCAAAAATTGGGTATCTGAGGCAGGAAGATTGGGAATTTTATGTCTATCTGAGGTACAGCATGAGTTTCTTACTCAAAACAAAACGGAATCTCTCAGCAATACTCCAAGTAATAAGTATTGAGAACATTTGTATGTAACTCTTGTAAAGCTGTGTTACTCTCACTTAGCCTACAGAAATAAATTGTATTATTATATAATTATATATAGATAATTGTAATAAATTATAATAAATCAACAATAATTTATTCATTATTATAGTAATTAAATTATTATGATTAATTATTTAAATTAATTTAATTAATTATAATAAATTATAATGGATGATAAATTATTGTATAATTATATATAATGTCAAATATTATTATATTCGACATAAGCATAATCTCTGTCAAGATCATTGAGAAAGTTCTTTCATTCACCTTGATCATTGTCTAGTAGTACTTCTATAAATGTCTTTAAATATCTCGGAGCAGGTTGCATATTGTTCTATGTAACTTCAATTCTAGCACTTGGGAGGAAAAGCCAGATGGATGATCTCTGTGGACTCTAGGGAGACAGGTCTCCATAGCAACTTCCATCCCACAAGGCAGACTTTATAGTGAAGCACCCCGTCTTAAGTAAAAAACATCTGAGTGTACTTAATGGGATGGAGGCAGTAGGATCTGAAGTTCAAGGTCATCTTCCTCTGCAAAGAAAGTTTAAGTTTAACCTGAGTTATATGTGACCCTGTCGCTAATATCCTCTTTTTCCTAAAAGAAAATCCAACCTCTTGTCTTTAGGGGCCAAAGGTCAGCCATATTGATGTGTCTGTGACTTATGGCTTGTCTCCATGGCCTGTTTCTTTATTAATCCCATTTTTGATGGTGCCATTTCTTTCTTCATGTCCCTTTTCTGATCCTCCACCCACAGTTAATTTTCTGCATCTGTCTTGAGAGAGCTTTCTGTTGATAATGCTCATTTTTCTTTCTTCTTCTTTTAGGACCCAAGGGGAACTATAGAGAAGATCTGTGACTTCCTAGGAAAGAAATTAGAGCCAGATGAGCTGGATCTAGTTCTCAAGCACAGCTCCTTCCAAGCCATGAAGGAAAACAACATGTCCAATTTTAGTCTCATTTCAGAAGACCTGATTACTAATGGTTTGAAGCTCATGAGAAAAGGTAAAAAGAAAAATTCAGAATATGTCAGATCATGTGGAGGGCTTGTTGTGTCAATGAGCCTCTAAGACACGTTGGGAATGTGTCAGCAGTCATTGCTCATCCCTCTTCCTTTCTCAGAGGCCTTAGAGGGGAATCTTTCCATGGTGATGATGGAGGCTTCAGCATCCAAAAAGATGATTTGTTCTGGGAGATGATCTTGGGGTTGCAGAGCATCATGTTCAATAATTTCAATGGAAAATGAAAGAGTAGTCATGTTTCTATGAGGGTTGGTAAAGCTCCCTGTCTTGTAGACCTCAACTCTAAAAACAAAACGTTTGGAGCAGTAAAGCAAAGATGATAACCACAGCACCATGGAAAGTACATTAACAGATAAAAAAAGATGTCAAATGGGTCGATATTGATGCCCCAGAAAGCAGGCTGAGAGGAAACACAATAAGAGCTAAGAAAATTGTTCTCCAGTGTAAAATCTGATGGTATTTGCCAACTTCTGTTTGAATTGCTTTAGGCTCCTGGCCTCTCTGCATTCTGAATCATCTCTCCTGAAATAGGAAGTTCCATGCTATCTATGTCTGTGTGACCTCTTTTCTGGAAGCAGATTGTGGGTGAAGTTTTACAGCTATGCAGTTGAGAAGTTACTTTGCCAGAATGAATCACACCTTGAGTCTCACCAATACCTGATTAGAAAATAATAAATGAGATGGGACTCAGAGTTGAAAGTCAGATGTTGGATATTTAACAATGAGTACAAACATGGATATGGATGAAGGAAGTAGAGAGTTGTGGGTTTAATTTATATTTTAAATGCTCCAGCCTTAACCTTCAGTTCTCTTCTGCTCCAGAGTGTGAGAATCAGATACTAAGAATGTAAGGACATCAGGAGTTTACAAAGAGACAATAAAGTTAAAGCAGTTACTAAAATGCACTTAATTCAATTATCTTGGTGAGCTCACAATCAGAAGTTTCGACTCAGATTTAAACATAATGCCCTATCACCACTCATCACAAGAAAACAGGTATTTATACACTAAGGATCAAGGCCACTAGAAGAGGCAGCTGACCTCAGATTCTTGCGCTCTAGATTGTGTGGAGATAGAATTTTCTGTACTAAAAGCGAAGGTCTCAGCTAAGAGAAATGGCCCATTCTTTGGTTTCCTGTAATGAATCTGAATCCGGCAGAGGTAAAATAGTATATGAACATCAAAGGCTGTTGTTAAAGACCTCAAGGAATTAAATGGCTTTCTTAATAGAGAAGGGCTATGGAAATTGACAAGGAAAATTTTGGCAAAGACAAATTGGAGCAGATGCAATAGAATTTAAAACACAATTCCATGAGAACTATTTTCATTTCGTCTTTTCCAAGAAAATTCTGCTAGGATGAAATTACACTTGGATTTAATCTCTCCCAAATGCACATAGTGTTTGTCATGTAGCATAGATAATAGGGGGAATACCTACATACATACACACATACATACATGATGGTAAAAACAGTAATTATACTGTAGTTCTATCAAAACATTTGATCTGACTTCATAACTCTTGAAATTTATTTTTCTGAATGATTATATGTAGCATATATGTTTTTTTTTTTACATTTGAAGATAATTTTTACTCTTGGAAATTGTTTTCCTTATACTAGTGTGACACACAGCTAAAAAGCCATGAGTCTCACTGTAAACCAGGTCACTGTTGGGGAAGACCATCTGCATTACCCACTTGCTTAACTGCTTCCTTATAGGGGATGCAGAAATGGATATGTACATAAGCACTTTTGAAAAAGTGCATAAGATTAATATTAGTCTTTGAAATTCCTGTATCAGATTGGAGCTATTTTTTATTTTTTAATTCTTTATTAATTACACTTTATTCACTTTGCATCCCCTGCGTGGTTCCCTCCTTCCTCCCATCCCAATCCCTCCCTTCCTCCCCCTCTGCATGCATGCCCCTCCCCAAGTCCACTGATAGGGGAGGACTTCTTTTCCTTCCTTCTGATCCTAGTCTATTAGGTCTCATCAAGAATGGCTGCATTGTCTTCTTCTGTGGCCTGGTAAGGGTGCTCCCACCTCAGGGGGGAAGTGATTGCTCCCATGGCTTGTTCAGCCTGCTCTCTTAGAGCACCCAGGACCACCGGCCTAAGGATGGCCCCGCCCACAATGGGCTGGGCTCTCCCCCATCAAGATGTACCACTTGGTGTTATTTTTTAATCAGCAAGATATGAGCAAATCAAAAGATTAATTCTCAAGTCAATTTTATTATTTACCATTAGATACCTAGTTCCCTAAATCATAAAGCATCAAAAAGCTGTGTCAAGTGGTAGTGTTAGGTGGCCTTACACAGAAGGGGTTTCCTAGACTTATTTTCCCTATCCTTTAATTGCTCTTCTTCTCAGAAGGCAAGTAAAATAATTTTTGTTGCTTCTGCATAGCTATTTTGTCAGCTTTACCTGGGAGACTCAATCATCCCTAGGTGGGATTTATCTGGTTTTAAGCTCTGAGCAATTAATTTCCCACATACAACTGTAGTCATTATAAATCTGTGTTTGGATAGCGCAGGAAACTCCGACTGAAATGTTCATCCTTCTTCAGCCAGTGTTAGCCACAGGATGATTGTAAGACAATGTCACAATCAAGGCATTTGTGGGTAAATATCTTCTGACAAACATCAGAAGCTCTAGCCCTAAATAGTGGGTGTTTCCTGGACACAGTACTTGGGCCATTAATCCTTTCATTGGTCTCTTCAGACTTCATTACATCAGAGACACAGAGGGAAAATGACCTGAGGACAGAGGGAGAAGCCTGCCATCTGCAGGACAAAAAGAAAAGCCTAGGAAGGTCTGGAGAACCAGCAACATCCTGAACTATGGGGCAGTTCCTTTTCAACAAGAGTCAAGCCACCATGTGTTAGGGTTATCCTGTCACCTGACACACAAGACTTGGGGAGACTTCTAGAAAGAAGGAATAGAGAGAAATGTGTGCCAGTGAGGTGTGCAGGATTTTGACAGAGATGGACTTAGAACGCCATGCGTGTACCTGCAAAGATGTGGTTCTCACATATGGACTGATTGATTCCAGTAGAAAGCCAGACTGAACTTGCTTAGAATCTGATAGCACAGCATTTATTCTGGCTTATCAGAACCCAGGCATGGTGTGGGAAACAATGACAAAACATGTTCTAATAATGAAGAAGATAAGGAACCTCAGAGTAGCAATGGATATTGATACGTTCCCATCTTTTTTTTTTCTTGTATGAGTATTTTATTGAGTTTTTTTTAAATATATTATTTTATTTTATTTTTCTTTTTAGTTACATTTCGTTAACTCTGTGTCCCAGCTGTATCCCGCTCCCTCATTCCCTCCTCAACCCCACACTCCCTCCCTGGTCTCCTCCCTGCCCCTTTCCAAGTCCACTGATGGGGGGGACCTCCTCCCCTTTCATTTGACCCTGTTTTATCAGGTACCTTCAGGGCTGGCTGCAAAGTCCTCCTCTGTGGCCTAACAGACAGCTCCTCCCCGGGGGGGGGGGGAAGAGCCTGCCCTTGAGATCCTGTTAGAAATAGTCCTTGTTCCCCTTGCTTTGGAAAACTACTTGGTTACTGAGCTACCACGGGCCACATCCGAGCAGAAGTTCTAGATTATATCCATAGATGGTCCTTGATTGAGTGTCAGTCTCAGAAAAGACCCTGTGCCCAGATATATTTGGTCCTTGTAGAGCTCCTATCCTTTCCATATCATACTAACTCCCCTTCTTTCATATGATTCCCTGCACTCTGCCGAGGGTTTGGTTATGAGTCTTAGTGTCTGCTTTGAAACACTGCTAGGTAGAGTCTTTCAGATGCCTTTTGTGGTAGACTCCTGTCATATGTTCAAAGCACATCCCATTTGTCTTTCTAAATGAGGATTGATCATCTTCGCCTGTGTCCACTTTCTTGATTGTCTTCTTTAGTTGTGTAGATTTCGTTATGTTTGTCATATCTTGTAGGTCTATATAAGCGAGCTGATGACACTTTTTACTTATATCCATTAACTATATTTTCTTTAATATAGCCCACTGAAGGATTAAAATTAACTTAGATGATACATAAAGAGAGTGACGTTATACAGAAGAAAATGATTTCCATTGTCAATCTTATAATTGAAATCCATCTCCATTACTCTCGTTCTGGGTAACATCTCAAAGAATAATTTTTCCTCATCAGCAAAGAGGCACCAATGCCAGCACCTTCCTCACTTACCCATGAACACATTCGACAATCGCACACTGAGAATGTTCTGTATGTCTGGCACTCTTTGAGAAACGGACTGTTTGGCAATTTAAGAAACACTTTACTTTTCAAATGTATTACACACATATTTTATGCATACATTAAAAAAGGAAATGCATGGAGCAATCCCAGTGCCACAGCTATGAAATAAAAGGAAGCAAGGATAGGGCCAATGGGTTGTAAGTGGAGGACAGACAGAAAGAGAAGGTTACAGTGGCATCAAGAAGGAGACAGAAGAAAAAGATTTAATTTTATGAAAGGCATCAGCCCTCCAGGGTGAAGGAACACAGTGCAGAGTGAGAAGTTGGACAATCTGACATCTCTATGGCCAAAACTAAACACCTACTGGAATGAAGTGAGGAGAATCAGCCTATGAGCTCATGGTGGTGCTACAAAGAACAGGGGGGGTGAAACTATATAGATCTTCATGCACCACAAAGCACCATGGCTGTGAAAACAGGAGCTCTGCATGTTCTCAGCTGGAAGAACCAAGATGGCTGACATGCTGATCACAGCTGTGTCATCTGCTGCACTCGTGTGAACAGACACACACATAAGTAAAAGCAATTTAAAATATTATTTAAAGGTTGCATGCCTGTTGTGAAGAGCTTCTGTAAGTAAACAGTGACGTATAGAAAGAACAATTTAGGTCCGTTTGGATCATTGAGATGATGAGCACTGTGTGGGTGGATAGTGGGACGGAAGCAGGTGTGACGGGAAGAAGGAACACTGGACACAGAAAGGCAGAGCCGGCGATGCTGCTTTCAGGTCGTCCGGCAGATAGGTTGGGAGAGAAAACGATGCCGCACAGTTTCCACAGACGGAGAAGTCTGTATGGGCATGATCAAGGTAGAAGGAGGGTTCTTCCAGAACTGGCAGTTCCGCTGTGTCAGGCCGATGGTAACAGCACGAGAAGGGAGGAGCAGAAGAGTGTTAGGCATTGTTAACCCATCTGTGTGTCCGATTCTGTTTTCCAGGCACAACTGGGGACTGGAAGAATCACTTCACAGTAGCCCAAGCTGAAGCCTTCGAGAAAGTGTACCAGGAGAAAATGGCCGGTTTCCCTCCTGGACTCTTCCCCTGGGAATAAGTTCTCACAACTTTTAAATCTTGTGTGGATCCCAGTGTTCACTTTTCTGTTGGTAATGTGGATGGCTGAGTAGAGTCATGAAATAAATCCTCTTCAAGGACTGTGAAAGTTTTGTGTGTGTGTGTGTGTGTGTGTGTGTTTTTATGTAGTAGTCATAGTACTAGTATGTATTTGTGTGTGTGTGTGTGTGTGTGTGTGTGTACATTTCTGTTTGTGGTGCCTTCAGAGGCCAGAAGAGTGCTCTGGTCTCTAGGGAACTACAGTTCTATGTACTTGTAAGCTGCCTGCTTTGGGTCTAGGCACTGATCTTAGGTCCTCTGCCTGAGCTCTGCAGTGCTGTTAACCTCTGTGCTCTCTCCTGCCCAGAATCTTGGAGTCTTGACTCATCAAATGTTTGCTTCTTCTATTAGAGGTTTGTTATGTGGAGTTTTTTGTTTGTTGTTTTTAGTTTTTGAGGCAGCGTTTCTCTCCCTGTCCTGGAGCTTCCTCCGACCAAGCTGGCCCTGAACTAGAGATGCGCCTTCCTCTGCCCCACAGGAAAGTGCTAGGATGAAAGGTATGCATCACCACCTGGTCTAAAAACAATCTTTGTAACATTTTAAACATAAAAAAGCATTATAGGAAAATGTAAGCACAGCCTAAAATGTTGTCAAATGTTTAACATATGACATAAAATCTAGGCTTATCGAAGGCTCTCTTTCGTAACACTGGATTGGACTGAGGGGCAGTTTTGGTTTTCTTTTTTTAACTCTGTGAAATTTGGGGCAGAAGATTTGTTAACAGAGACGTTGAAAACTCATACACATAGCATATGGAGTAAGAAGTCCATAAACTTACCTCTCTGCTCAGAATTTTATACTTGCATTTCATTTTTTTATTCCTTTTTGGTATTTTTATTTTAATTTTTATTTATTCATTTTCCATCCCATCATAGACCTTCCTTCTCCTCCTCCTGGTCCCACCCTCCCTCTTTGTTTTCCCTATCTCCCCTCCTCTAAACAGCAGAGGAGAGGAGTGTGCCCTTACACACCCACGCCAGCACACCAATCACATCAGGACTGAGCACATCCTCTCTCCTGTGGCCTGGTGAGGTAACCCTGCCAGGGGAAGGTGATCAAAAAGTAGGCAACAGAGTCCATGTCAGAGTCAGCCCCCATTCCCCTTACTAGGGAGTCCATATGAGGACCAAACTGCCAATCTGCTACATCTGTTGGGGGTTGGGGGAGGCTAGGTCCAGTCCATGCATGATCCTTGGTTGATGCTTCAGTCTCCACAGGCCTCCATGGGCCCTGGTTAGTTGGCTCTGTTGCTCTTCTTGTGTAGTTCTTGTGTAGCTCCTGTCCCCTCTGGGTCCTTTTATCCTTCCCCCCAACTCTTCCAAAACACTCCTTGCACTCCACCCAATGTTTGTTTGTGGGTCTCTGCATCTGTTCCCATCAGCTTCTGGGTGGAGCCTCTCAGAGGACAGCTATGTTAGGCGAGAGTATTGTCAATCATGTCAGTGGCTGGTGTCTCCCACAGTGTGAGTCTCAGGGTGGGCCAGTCATTCGGTTGGACATTCCCTCAGTTTATGCTCTATTTATGTCCCTAAACATCTTGTAGGCAGGGTAAATTTTAGGCAGTGTTTTTTGGAGTGGGTTGGTGTTCCCCTCCCTCCAACAGCTGTGCCTCGTTAGAAAGTGGCCTCTACAATCTCCATGACCCCTATTACTAGGAGTCTCATTTAGTTACCCTCATATCTCCCAGGAGCCTGTCCTGGGAGGACAGAGGGCTTGCAGAGAGAAGAGAAAACTTGGGTGGGAACTTCTCTGTGACAAGCTGGAGACCCCACCCAAGTTTTCTCTTCTCTCTACAAGCTGTCTGTCCTTCCATTACCACTCTCCCCAGTTCTAAAACTGACCCTCATTTCTCCTCCTGTTCCCTCTCTTATCTTGTTTCCTCTCTTCAACAATTTCACTGTCTATTCTGTATGGACTTCTGAGTGGGAATTAAACATCCTTCCTTGGGTCCTCCTTGTTAATTATCTTCTTTGGGTCTGTGAGTTGTAGTATGCTTATCCTGTATTATATGGCTAAAATCCACTTATAAGTGAGTATATACCATGTGTGTCTTTCTGCATCTATCTTACCTCACTCAGGATGAGCTTTTCTAGTTCCATCCATTTGCCTGCAAATTTTATGACTTCCTTGTTTTTAATAGCCGAGTCATATTCCATTGTGTAAATGTATCACAATTTCTTTATACATTCTTCAGTTGAGAGACATCTAGGTTGTTGCTAAGATACTAGCTATTACAAATAAAGTTTCTATGAACGAGTGTTCTCGCAGAATGGTGGAGCATCTTCTGGGTATATACTCAGGAGTGGTATGGCTGGGTCTTGAAGTACAGCTATTCTTAATTTTCTGAGAAATCTCCAGATGGATTTCCAGAGTGGCTGTACGAGTTTGCACTCCCACCAGCAGGGGAGGAATGTTCCCCTTTCTCCAGATCCTCACCAGCATGTGTTGTCACTTGAGTTTTTGATCTTAGCCATTCTGATGTGTGTAAGATGGAATCTTGGAGTTGTTTTGATTTTCATTTCCCTGATGGCTAAGGACATTGAGCTTTTCTTTAAATGATTTTCTGCCATTTAATATTCCTCTGTTCAGAATTCTCTGTTTAGCTCTATACCCCATTTTTTCTTTTTTTATTAATTAATTTATTTTTTATCAATTACAGTTTATTCACTCTGTATCCCAGCTGTAGCCTGCTCCCAATCCCACCCACCCTCCCTCCCTCTTCTCCTCCCAAGCCCCTCCCCCAATCCACTGATAGGGAGAGTCCTCCTCCCCTTCCATCTTATCCTAGTCAATCAGGTCTCATCAGGACTGGCTGCATTGTGTTCCCCTGTAGGCTGGTAAGGCTGCACCCCATCACCCCCCATCAGGGGTAGGTGATCAAAGAGCCAGCCACTGAGTTCATGTCAGAGGCAGCCCCTGTTCCCCTTACTAGGGAACCCACTTGGACACTGAGCTGCCATGGGCTACCTCTGTGCAGGGTGGTTGGAGTATCAGTCTCAGAAAAGACCCTGTGCCCGGATTTTTTTTTCTCTCCTTGTGGAGCAACTGTCCCCTCCAGATCTTTCTATCTCCCCCTTCTTTCATAAGATTCCCTGCGCTCTGCCCAAAGTTTGGCTATGAGTCTCAGCATCTGCTTTGATACCCTGCAGGGTAGGGTCTTTCAGAGGCCCTCTGTGGTAGGTTCCTGTCCTGTTCCCTGTTTTCTCCCTCTTCCGATAGCTATCCTGTTTGCCTTTCTGAATGAGGATTGATCATCTTACCCATTCTTGATTAGCTTCTTTAGGAGTACAGATTTTAGTATGATTATCCTATATTATATGTCTAATATCCACTTATAAGTGAGTATATACCATGTATGTCTTTCTGCTTCTGGGATACCTCATTCAGGATGATCTTTTCTAAATCCCACCATTTGCCTGCAAATTTCATGATTTCCTTGTTTTTAATTGATGAGTAGTATTCTATTGTGTAAATGTTCCACAATTTCTGTATCCATTCTTCAGTTGAGGGGCACTAGATTTATTTCTGGGTCTTCAGTTGAATTCCATTGATCCACTATTCTGTTTCTATGCCAGTACTATGCAGTTTTTATTACTGTTGCTCTGTAATACAGCTTGAGATCAGGGATGGAGACACCTCCAGAAGATCTTTATTATACAGGAATGTTTTAGCTATTCTGGAGTTTTTGGTTTTCTATATGAAGTCGAGAATTGTTATTTTAAAGTCTATAGAGAATTGTGTTGGTATTTTGATAGGAACTGCATTAGTCTGTTGATTGCCTTTGGTAAGATGGTCATTTTTACTGTGTTAGTCCTACAGATGAGCATGGGCAATCTTTCCATCTTTTGATATCGTCTTCAGTTTCTTTCTTCAGAGACTTGAAGTTCTTTTTTTTTTTTAAGTTTGAAGTCATTTAATTAGAAGACCAAGTGATAGGAAGCTCCTTTGTTACAGTATATTACATATGGCTCTTATACAGAGGAAAATAGACAGCAGCACCCAACTCAGGTGAGCAGAGGAGCGAGGCTTTACTTGCTGACACTGAGACTAACTCTTTAACATGTTAAAGCTCTTGGATAGTGTCCGTGTGAAATGTAAACATGGCACTAAAGTCAGACTTTTAGGGCCAATCATCATTAAGATAAGGTGGAGTAATAAGGTTTTAAAATGTCTTATGTGGTGTTTATGATCAACATACAAATGGAAAGTAATATGAAGGGTGTGGAATGGTCCTTGAATTCCTGGATGACAGCTACTACTTTGTCCCTTCATCTCCCCAAAGCATGTATATGAGGCATCATTTCCTAACTGCTTTTGAGAATGCCCTAATTACAATGTCTGCAGCCATTTTTAACTACTACTATGCCATAATAGTCTCAAGATAATGCTTTTTGCTAAATTGGAAAATTGAGAAAGGAGCGATTTTGATCTTACACAGACATCAAGGTGCAGTAAGTATGCTCTCAGTGTAAAAACAGCTGCTCTTGTTTTTCTCCCACCTAGATCTTACCAGGTGCTCAGTTCTTAAGACATTTTGAAATGAAAAACTTGTTCCCACTGTGGATATAGGACTACAGGACTTTAGTATTCTTTGGGTGACTAAAGTTTAGTGTCATACTTTAATTACAAATGAAGTTATCTGCACTATCACCTGCACAGCTGTTTCTAAACTCACCTAAGAGAGACTTGAAATAAATACAGCATCTGAAGGTTTCTCCATAAATGGCTTTAAAACATGGAAGGCTTTCTACCCATAAGGTGCTGCAAAGGCCAAGTTCCTGACTTATTAGTCCTTTCATACAACAGTTTGGACAGGAGTCACACAATGTGCAGGACCTGGCTTTCTCTGAAGAGGAGGTTGAGTGGTTGGAAATTTCTCTCTGAAGTTCCTCTACTTTTCTCTGAAGCGCTGCTCTTTTGGCAAGAAGTTATTTGTGGTTTCACCTTGGGGGCACCCAGAGCTCTAGGTAGTGGGCGCTGGTTGCTGGGTAAGGGACCTGATTGGAGTAGCTCCCCTAGAGAGGATGAGTGAAGTCTTCTAGCTAGCTGTTTATGTAGGACCACAGTGACACCGTCTTAGGGAGATTCTCTTTCCCTCTCTGCTGTTCACTTTTAGAGAGGGATGTCGCAAATAAACAGCTGTATAAGTGGTCCAGGATGATAATGAGAAAATACTCATCGAATTCAAATATGGCAGGCAACTGTCTTTGCCTAACATTTGCCAGACAGTCAATAAATTTAAGGAAAACAGGTGATCTCTCTGCATCAGCATGGTTCTTATCTCCATGGCCAACTCTTGGTTGGAATTTCGGTCCTAAGCTTAGCCATGCTTTCTCCACAAGAACTTCAAATCCTTGTATGGTTCAATAGTATCCATCCAACATGAGGATGGCCAGGGAAGTGAGCTGAGCTGTGCGACCCCAGCCATCACTGCAGTGCACCACCACAGACATCTTTGCTGCCTCTACTTGTCAGCAGTCCTAAGAGTCCTTGCAAGACTAAGATCAATGTGTTCCAGCCTCTGCGTAGATTCCAAGTTAGACAACCAGTGAAGTTCCTCATTGTTGAGGTACACAATCTCCTTAAGCTTCCACAATGATTCTCTCATAACATAGACATTATAAAAATTCAGAAAAACTAGTTTTGCATTTTGATAAGCATCTTCACTTTCATAACCTCCCCACTTTGCCTTATTGGCAACAGCATTGACACTTGTCCAAGCATCAAATCTAAATACTTGGTGAGACTGGACATTGGAGTCCATGGGGGCCCAAAGGCATTTCTTATCCTCTTAGCTGTGCTTCTCACTTACTGGAACCATGGGCTGTGGCTTGACTTTCAGGATGAATCTGTGATAAAAGTGGGATCTGGCCCCATGACCTGAAGGTTGCCGCTCTCTTTAATTCCTCATCAGGAATGTTTGCTGGCACAAGCAAGAGGGCAGGATATTTGTCACAAAGTTCAGAGCACTCATTTATCTTTGTTATTCTCCAGCTTTCATTTGGAATTCCCTGCCTTCTATACTCTAAAAGGGGGTCATACAGTTTCCACCCATTTTCAGGGAATATTTCTTTATACTCAAAAGCAAAATGAAGCAAGTTATTAGGACCAGAATTCATATTTCACTCAATTCTCAAATATGAATCTACTTGTTTGTCTCTCTGGTTTATGAGCAAATAGTAAATTCCTGATATCCTCGCACAGTCTCCAGGCCGTAAGAGTTTTCACCTTGACCAAATGCTACTCTATTTATTGCTCCAAGAGAAGCATCTAGAATAAATGGGGGATCCTGCTGTATGCTCTTGAAATAGGACCTGTAATTTGTGACAGCTTTCCTTGTACAGCAGCGGTGAACGGATATGTGTAAGTCACATCGTTGGCCATGTCTTTAATGTCTTTTTTTCCTGGAGGCAGGGCTGGTTCCTCTATTTCTGCTAAATTGCTTGACTCCCTCAGGATCCTCAAACCAGAAGAAAAGTTGCCTGCTGAAGCTGAAGTCGAAATAGAGTCTAATGGCACAGCAGAAATTGACTTGTACTCACCGAGTTCTCTTCAAGAGAAGTGGAAGCGCTGGACAGCGAGTCCTCGCTGGGCAGCCTTGCTGCTTCAGCTCTTCTCCATGGCACCAGATCAGGAGGCCGCTGCAAAAGCAAGTATCTGCCATAGCAATACTTTGACTTTTCCTTTTCAATTTGTATCCACTTGATCTACTTTAGTTGTCTTACTGCTCTAGCTAGGACTTCAAATACTAAGCTGAAGAGATACAGAGAGAGTGGGCAGTCTTGTCTTGTCCCCTGATTTCAGTACAGTTGTTTAATTTTCTCTCCATTTAATTTTATATTGGCAACAGGCTTGCTGTATGTTGCCTTTATTATGTTTAGGTATGTGCCTTGTATCCTTGACCTCTCCAAGACTTTTAACATGAAGGTGTGTTGGATTTTGTCAAATGCTTTTTCAGCATCTAAGGAGATGATCATGTTTTGTTTTGTTTTAACTTTCTATTTGCTTATATGGTGGATTATATTGATGTATTTTTGTATATTTAACCACCTCTGCTTGCCTGGGATAGAGCCTACTTAGTTATGGTAGATGATATTTTTGATGTATTTTTTGATTCGGTTTGTGAGTATTTTGTTGAGTATTTTTGAATCAATGATCATAAAGGAAACTAATCTGAAATTCTCTTTCTTTGTTGGGTCTTTGTGCAATTTAGGTATCAAGATGACTGTGACCTCATAGAATGAGTTTGGCAATGTTCCTTTTTTTCCTATTCTGTGGAATAGCTTGAAGAGTATTGAGATTACCTCTTCTTTGAAGGTCTGTTCAAAAACCATCTGGTATTGGGCTTTTGTTGTTGTTGGGAAACTTTTAATGACTGTTTCTATTTCCTTTTAGGTTATAGGACTATTTAAGTTGTCTGATCTTGACTTAATTATCAAGAAAATTGTCTATTTCATTTAGATTTTCCAATTTGTGGAGATAAGGTTTTTGAAGAAAGACATTTTTAAAGACAGTTTATTCTTTTGCCATTTAAGCCAGTTAAATGTTTTCTCATGTTTTTATTAGTGCTTTGAGAATTTTATACAGTATATCTGGGGCACATTTCTCCCTCCCCCAACTCCTCCCAGATCTACCCATCCTTCCCGACTCACCAACTTTGTATTCTTTTTTGGTTCTGTTTTATGGTTTGGTTTTATTTTTTTTAATCCATCTATTACAGTTTTTGCTGGCCTTAGACTCTTAGATATATGGACTTTTTCTACAGTGTGGACAATCTACTTTCAACACCATACTGTGTTGAGTAATCAGTAGAAGCTAGAAAGTAAACTTGATCATCAAAATAAGGGTTTTCGTAGCTACGAGGAGACTGCAAGTACAAGCTGTATGCATCCAAGGTCTTCCTGGTGGAGTTATCTTCACCATGCAGGTGTTGATGCTGTGGCTGTCTATTTTGTTCTCATGCTGGTGAGGAATTGGAACTGATGTAAATTGGTGAAGGTTTGCTGGAGTCAGGATACATACCTTTATGTGTGGTATCCCCTTGGTTGTAGTAATACTGCATAGGTGGCTGGGTCCTATTGTATTCAGAGAAAGGGTCTCTGATTCCTAACAGTGCTGGTGAGGAAGAGGTGCTGCCAACTGACTGAATGGTGGGTGACATCTGTTGGTTGGTGGTGGACAAAGAAGGGTGTGATTTGAATAACTCTCGCTCTGGTGGGAACACAGGTGTGATAAAATGGTTCTGATTCCACCCATTCTTTTTGTAAATGCTCCAGAGGTCCCGATACTGCCATAATGTATTCAAGACCTGGGCTGCCACCTTCGCCACTTTCAGAGAGGACCTGTCTCCTCTGCCTTTGGTTATGTTCACCAGCTTTTCTATGCCTCTTGAGTCAGCCAGAGCTTTGGCATTCTCCATGTTTTTGTTGATGACCTCGTGCAGAGCATAGCACATGGCTGCCACAGTCTCATCAGATAGTATGCTGGGGCCATTGACCAGGTCTCACATGGCATATTTACTTATGAACTCCTGTTGCAAACACCCAGTGCCATGTTCCTCAAGGCAATGGCCACAAAAGAGATGACTCTATCATTATTCATCCCCAGAAGCTCAGCAAGGATGGGAAGACCTTTTTCCTTCTTGACAGCTGCCTGATGTATTCTGAGAACTTCCATTTACCAGTAGAGAGGTTCTGGAGAGAGCCAACAGAGCCTTCCAAGGAGGCTGGGTTGGAACTTTCTGCTAAAAGGGTCAGATATGGTTTTACCACTGGTGGGTGCCAGAGTGTTTCAACTCCTTTGGGAGACTTGGACAGTACAGGGATAGACCCAGTTCCATCCCATTAATCCTCTTGTGGGATTCTCTTCTCCTCATCTTCATCTTCCTCTTCCTCTCTTCTTCCTCCTCTTTTTCCTACTCCTCTTTCTCCTACTTCTTTTCCTTTTCTTCTTTTTTCTCCTTCTCCTTCCTTTTCCTTCTCCTTCTTTCACCTGCAGCTTTGTTCCTAGTCTTTGCTGGGAGACCCTTTCCCTACTAAGTCATCCAGGTCACTTAGTCTGAGAAGCTGGGCCTGAGGGACTTCCAGTTCCAGCCGATATGACAACTTCCTCAGGGTGCACAAAAGTTCTCCACTGTCTTGCTGTCGTAATCAATAGAGTTCACACATATGTAGATCACATACAACAATGAGTCCACCAGCCTATCACAGGACTGCATTTGGTTGCATGCTTCCTCCTCCGCCAAGCTGAGGTTCCTCAGGTGACCTGAGGTTCCACGAGGTCTGAAATTTTATTTTATGATCATCATCAAAGGAAGAGTTATTCCACCCAGAATGTGAGATAGCATCTCGAATGACTGACATTTTTACAGCGTCGCATGAGGATAAATTCCAAAGGAGCCTTTCCAACTCAGGTGGAGGCCAATGTCACTCCAGGGACCAGGGACATCCCGGCCAAAGGGTCGCCACTGCTGCGGTACTAGAGCAAACTGGCCAAAGTGCCTTCACCATGCCACTACCAGCTCCTCCCTCCCTACCTGTCCCCTCCCCTGAAAACACTCTCCCACCACCCTGGTGGCAGCTACAGCTCGCCTCTACTCCTTGCCCATAGTGCTGCCATGGGGGCCAGCGGCCAGCAGCAAGGTGCATTCAGACCTGGAGCCTCTCTACTTCATTAATGTCTTCCCCAACTTTATTAGTTTTTTTTTTTTTCATCTACTGTCATTGTAATTGTCTGCTTGTTATTTTTGGAGAGCTTTGAGATGCACCATTAGGCTATTTGATAAAACTTAGACAATTTAATATGAGCACTTACCTCTTTAAACATTCTTCTTATGATTGGCTTGGCTGAATCCCAGAGATTCTGATAGGATGTTTTCATTATTATTTGTTTCTAGAATTTTTTTAATTTTCTCTCTGATTTTTTGAATGATCCCAGACCATTGTGCCTGATGCTCTAAGTTTCTCTCCAGGGCCTCCCCTAACCCTTGGGTTCTGAAAAGAAAAGTTTCCTTCCCTTGCAGATGACAATCAAGTCCTCCAAGTCTTGCTTCCTTTAAGACTGAGCACAAAAGAAGCTGTTCACCTTGATACATGGAAAAGCCTGATATCTGAGAGTCCTCTGCCCAGCAGGGCCGTTCAGGGAGGGACTAGCCCTAGCTCTACATTGGCATAAATCTCCCTGGTACTTTTGGAGAATGTGGCCCTGTTCCATCTGGGGCCTGCCAGCAGGGAGATGAAGGATCAAGGACCTTAACATAAAACCAGAGACACTAAATCTGTTAGAAGACAAAGTGAAGAAGAGTCTTGAAATCATTAGCATAGGAGACAACTTCATGAACAACTCAGGTTCTAAGATCAAGAATGAATAAATGGGACCTCATAAAGCTGAAAAGCTTCTGCAAGGCAAAGGACACTGTCAACAGTACTTCCAACAGAGGGATAATATCCAAAATATATAAAGAACTCAAGAAATAAACACCAACACACTAAATAATCCAGTTAAAAATGGGGTACATAGAAAAAACAAATCCTCAACAGATGAATGGCCGAGAAACACTTAAAGATGCTCAGTGTCATTAGCCATCAGAGAAATGGCAAATCAAAACAACTTTGAGATTCCATCTTTCACCTGTCAGAATGGCCAAGATCAAAAACTCAAGTGACAGCACATGCTGGCAAGGATTTGGAGAAAGGGGAACCCTCCTCATTTTCTGGTAGGAGCGCGGACTTGTACAACCACATTGGAAATCAATCTGGATGTTTCATAGAAAACTTTGAATAGCTCTACCTCAAGACTGAACTGTATCACTGCTGGCCATATACCCAAAATGTTCTCTATCATACAACAAGGGCATTTGCTCAGTTATGTTCATAGAAGCTTTATATGTAATAGCCAGAAACTGGAAACAACCCAGATGTCCCTCAACTGAAGAATGGATAAGGGAACTGTGGTACATTTACACAATGGAATACCACGAAGCTATTGAAAACAAGGAAGTCATGAAATTTGCAGGCAGATGAGTGGAACTAGCAAAGGTCATCCTGAGTGGGGCAACCCGGACCCAGAAAGACACATGATGTGTTCTCACTTATAAGTGAATGCTAGCCATATAGTATAGGATAACCACACTTTAACTCATGGACCCAAAGAGTCTAAGTCACAATGATGGCCCAAGGGAGGGTGTTTGAATCTCACAGAGAAGGGGAAATAAAATAGACATAAGTGGTAGATGGATGGAGGAAACTGGAAGGTGTTGGGAGGGGGTATGGGTGGGTGTTATCAGGTGTCGGGAGAGTGGAGACAGGGCTAGGAGAGAAAACACAAATCGATGGGGAGACGTCTCTCTGTAGAGTGGAGGGATCTCCCAGGGATCTATCGGGACTAGATGAGACTCCTAGCAGCCTGGAGTGGCCACCTCTTGTAGCCAAAAGGGTCTTAGAGTGGCGCGAGGGGAACACCAACCCACCAAAAAAACCTTCAACCCAAATTTTGTCCTGACTACAAGATGTGCAGGGATAAAATTGGAGTAGAGATCGAGGAATGGCCAACAATGACCGCCCCCCTTGAAACCCACCCCATGGGAGAGAGCTAATCCCCTGACACTATTAATGTTACTCTGCTGTGCTTATAGACAGGAGCCTAGCATAACTGTTCTCTGAAAGGCTTCATCCATCAGCTAATGGAAACCGATGCAGAGACCCACAGCCAACAATGGGTGGCGCTAAAGAAGTCTTGTGGAAGAGTTGGGTAAAGGACAGAGGGAGAGTTGGGTAAAGGACAATGAGAAGACTTACAAAGAGCCTGCATGGGCTGGACCTAGACCCCTACACATATGTAGCAGATGTACAGCCTGTTCTTCATGTGGGTCCCCTAACAGTTGGAGCAGGGACTATCTCTGACTCTGTTGCCTGCCTTTGGATCTCTTTCCTTTAGCTGGACTGTCTCATCTGGCCTCAGGGGGAGAGGATTCCCTTTGTCCTGCTGCAACTTGGTGTGCCAGAGTAGACTGGTACAAGACAAGGAGGAAATAAGGAATGGGAGTGTCTTAGGATGGGGCTGCTATTGGCATGTAAAGTGAATAAAAATAAATAACTAAACAAATAAATAAGTAACATTTCATCACATACACATCTTACATGTTACTATCAGTTCATCTCTTGGAGGACATTTGGATTGGCTTGATTGTTATAAGTACTTGTGTAAAAATAACAAAGGAAAGAAAATAGATTCCTTTTCACACAGTACATCCCAAACACAAATTCTCCTTCCCCAACTCCTTGAGGTAACTCCTCAACGTCTTCCTCCCCCTGTTGTACTTCTTTTCCATTTGTCTTCATAAAAGAGCAGGCCTCCCAGAGATAACAAGCAAACAGAACAAAATAAGATAAAATAAGACAAGGAAAAGCCCTCATAGAGAGGCTGTACAAGGCAACCCAAGAGGAGGAAGAGTTCTAAGAGCAGGTAAGACTTAGAGACAAACTCATTCTCACTGTGATCATTCCCACAAAAACACCAAGTGAACAGCCACAGCATAAATGCACACCCTTGCAAACCCTGTCCTTGCAGCTTCGGTCTCTGTGAGCACATATGAGCCCTGCTTACTTGATTCTACGGGCCATGTTCTCCTGGTGTTCCCATCCCTCCTGACCCCTAAACTTTTTC
Source organism: Psammomys obesus (assembly GCF_907164565.1). Classification (NCBI taxonomy): domain Eukaryota; kingdom Metazoa; phylum Chordata; class Mammalia; order Rodentia; family Muridae; genus Psammomys; species Psammomys obesus. The sequence goes on along the minus strand of NW_026592732.1, from coordinate 177,986 downwards.
CTTCCCTTCTTCTGGGGATTTTCTGAGCTCCTACAAGGGAGACTGTGGGGAGTTTCTCCTCTGTCAGACTGCTTTGTTATTTAGCTCTCAGTGGAAAGCCATGTTTTCACCCTGGCCTTCACCTGGAGTCAGTGATAAGCAGGATGTTTTGCCAAGCCCACCTCCTTTTTTTTTTTTTTTTTTTTTTTGGAGACAGCAAGCAGGATGTCTTGTCAAGTTCACACCTTTTGTGTGTGTGAGGATCACACAGACAGGTGGTTGAGGTAAAGAAGTTTGACTTCTCTGTTAATTCATTCATTGTACTAAGGTGTTTTTGCTCTGACTTAAAAAGGGATTATTGGAATTAAGGGAGGCAACTAGTTTCTACTGGAGCCCTCTCAGAAAGATCCCATGTGTACTGTGTTGGTTTATTAATTTTCTTTCAGTCCTCACTCCCTGCTCAAGAACTGTTCGATTCTGCTGGCAGGCTCCAGCAAGGGACCCAATGGAGACCTCCAGTTTAGACTTTCTCTTAATATAATGTCTGGCTGTGTATTGTCCTATCTGCTGCTGGAAGAAGCCTCTTTGAAAACGACTGGACAAGGCATCAGCCTATGAGTTTAGCAGAATAAGGAATCATTCTGATGTATTTTTTGGTTTGGTTTTGTTTTTGTCCATCATGTTTGGTTCTGTCCTAGGTTTCTGGAATATCTAGTCTCTGATTTCTCACCATCCAGGCAGTGTAGGGCTTAGACTCCCTCTCATGGCCTGGACCTCAAGTTAATCAGACATTGATTAGCCACTCCCAGCATTCTGTGCCACCATTCCCCCAGCATATCTTGTATGCGGGATATATTCTAGACTGAGGGTTTTTGTGGCTGGGAGGCTGTACAGGGTTCTCTTTCCATACCTTACAGAGTCCCTTCACAAAGAGACTAGAACACAGGGTTGAAGGCTCCATACAGTAACCAGTTGGACATGTCTATTTTCAACAAGCTGTTTGGCCATTGTCCAAAGCAATGGGGCCTCACTGTCAGTTTTCAAAGAGTGACTCTCTGCCCTAGCATCAGCCTGGGTTGTTTAGTGATCTCCACAGAACCCTGCCCCACTACTGGAAGCCTTGCCTGGCTTCAAAAGATGATCAGTTCAGACTTCATAGTCTCTATTTCTAGGAGTCCTCACTGGGGTCATCCTCATAGACTCCAGGGAGTTTCCACTTTACGGGGTACTGGGTTTCTACAGTGCTCCCTAAATGCTCCCAGTTCCTGTACTATATGGCTAGTATCCACCTGTGAGTATGCACCATGTGTGTCTTTCTGCTTCTGGGGTACCTCACTCAGGATGAGCTTTTCTAGTTCCATCCATTTGCCTGCAAATTTCATGATTTCCTTGTTTTTAATTGCTGAGTATTCCATTGTGTAAATGTACCGCAATTTCTGTATCCATTCTTCAGCTGAGTGACATCTAGGTTGTTTCTAGATTCTGGATACTAGGAATAAAGCTTCTATGAATATGGTTGATCAAATGGCCTTGTTGTATACTTGAGCATATTTTGGATATATGCCCGGGATTGGTATGGCTTTAGGTAGCACTATTCGTAATTGTGTGAGAAAGCGCCAGCTTGATTTCCAAAGTGGCTGTACAAGTTTACATTCCCACCAAAATGGAGGAGGGTTCCCCTTTCTTCACATCCTCTCCAGCATGTATTGTCACTTGAGTTTTTTATCTTAGCCATTCTAATATGTGTGAGATGAAATCTGTTCCATTTTGATTTGCATTTCCCTGATGACAAAGGATGTCAAATATTTAAGTGTCTCTGCCATTTTGATATTCTTCTGTTACAAATTCTGTTTAGCTCTGTACCCCATTTTTTTTTTAGATTTTATTTATTTATACATATGAGTGTTCTATTTGCATGTGTGCCTGTATGACAGAAAAGGGCATCAAATCCCATTATAGATGGTTGTGAGCCACCATGTTGTTTCTGGGAATTGAACTTAGAACCTCTGGAAGAGCAGCCAGTGCTCTTAACCACTGAGCCATCTCTCCAGCCCCTGTATGCCATTTTTAATTGTATTATTTGGTTTGTTGGTGTTTAATTTCTTGAGGTCTTTATATATTCTGGATATTAGCCCTCTTTCAGATGTAGAGCTGGTGAAGATCCTTTCCCAGTCTATAGGCTATCATTTTGTTCTAATGACTGTGTCCTTTGCTTTACAGAATCTTTTCAGTTTCATGAGGTCCCATTTATTGATTGTTGATCTTAAAGCTTGAGCTCTTAATGTTCTGTCCAGGAAGTTGTCTCCTGTGCCAATGCCTCAAGGCTCTTCCCCACTTTTTCTTCTAACAGATTTATTGTGTTTTGCTTTGTGTTGAGGTCTTTGATCCACTTGGACTTTAACTTTGTTCAGGGTAATAAATATGGATCTATTTGCATTTTTCTATGTGTAGACATTTGGTTAGACCAGCACCATTTGTTGAAGATGCTGTCTTTTTCTCCATTGTACTGTCTTGGCTTCTTTTCAAAATCAAGTGCCGGTAGGTATATGGGTTTCTTTCTGGGTCTTCGATTTGATTCCATTGATCCACCAGTCTGTTTCTATGCCAGTACAATATAGTTTTTATTACTGTTGCTCTGTAGCACAGCTTGAGATCAGGGATGGAGATACCTCCAGAAGATCTTTTATTGTAAATGATTACCTTAGCTATTCTGGGTTTTTTGTTTTTCCATATGAAGTTGAGAATTGTTCTTTCAATGTCTATAAAGACTTGTGTTGGTATTTTGTTGGGAATTGCATTGAATTGGTAGGTTGCTTTTGGTAAGGTGGCCATTTTTACTATGTTAATACTACTGATCCACGAGCATGGGAGATAAAGACGTGAAGTTCTTGTCATACAGGTCTTTCACTTGCTAAGTTAGATTTACACAAAGATATTTTATATTGTTCATAAACATTGTGAAGAGTGTTGTTTTCCAAATTTCTTTCTCAGCCTGTTTATGGCTTGTATACAGGATGGTAACTAATTTTTTGAGTTAATTTTGTATCTAGCCAATTTCCTGCCTGTGATATCTAGCCCTGGGCTGAGGGTAGCACTGCCTTAAGGGATCTTAAAGTTTTTACCAGATGTGCCTGAAAGATTCTTCAGCCCCTCACTATCATTGAGACTTTTGTTGTTGCTATTAAATAGCACTCTTCATAATTTTTGAAGTGCTTTCAGAGTATATCTACTTTTTGCCCTTTTAGAAACAAGCAAATAAATATGAAATCTTAATTTCTGGCATGAGGAGCTACTGAATAATAGTAACATTTTTCACATAAATTGAGTCATTTGTTATGGGGAGGCTGTGTACATTTTAGGGAAATTTAAATGCTATGCCTTATTACAGAATTGTATGTGCAATTTCTGTGATTATATGATATGTATGATACAGTTGATTAAATCTGATAATTAGGTTTTAATAACATAACAGATACAAAACTTTTGCCTTAAAATATGAGAGCTAAAAGCCAAAGGATGTAGTTCAGTGTACAGCCTGTATGAGGCAGTCAGTCAATCAATAAATAAATAAGGAGGGGAAGAAAGTTTTTATATTTATTTTTATTAAAATAAGAGCAAAAAATGTATATAAAACATGACAAGATGTTATTTAATCAAACTGTAACAATACAATCCCTACATTATGTTCCTTTTATTCATTTCTCTTGTTTCCCCCTTAGTCTTCCTTCCATTTTACAGAACGACATAGAGAAAAACAAGGCTTCATGTGCTTACAACAAATGAGGGAAAGGAAGGCAGGGTTTTAGAGCACCAGGGTCAGCCATTAAGGACCCATCCAGGTCCAGGGAGGCCTTGGTACTGGGCAGCAAGTATTGATACAGGTCTGCCTTGACCCTGAAGGAGCATGTGGTCCTGGCACTCAGGGTGCCCTATGAATACAATGGCATGGGGACTTTAGAGACACAGTAGTTGTTCTGGACAAGTCAACACAGCCAGCTCTGAGCCTCCAACCAAGTGATGAGAATAACGGCAGGATGGGACACTGGACAGCCGGGCTTCCACAAAGGGGTTCATCGATTTCTCCAATAAACACCCATAATATCTACTAACACTTAGACACAGATCCAGAGCTGACCCAGGCTACTTTACCCAGTGGTGAAGAAATCTCAGATGCTGCCCTGGAAAAACAAGCCAGAAGAGAACCTGCTTGTCTGCAATGAAGCATTCACACATATGCACAAGTGGATGTGTGGGCAGAAGAGGAAAGGGCACCCGCCTGGGCCATGGATGACCACTGGAAGCTGCCAGACAGACCATAGGTGCCTGTGTACCAGGCAGAGGGGCAGACAACTAGAGAAAGAGGTGTGACAAGAACCAGTCCATTACCTCACCTGGCTGAGCAGACACGTGGCCAGGAGACAAGAGGCTCAATTCAACTCAAGGGACTGTGAGTGGTGGATGTCACTAAGAGAGGACACGGTCGTCCCAATGCAGGAAATAAGGCAAAGCTTTGAAATGAGAAGACAGAGATGCCAGTTCAAGATGAGGGGAAGACAGATGTGCAGCAGGAGGAAGAGCATCCTCGGAGAGGGCTGGGGTCTCTCTCAGTGCTTGAAGTGAGGCCACATCTTGATGATGTTGTACAGTGCCTGCCCAGGGGACAGAGTGTTGGATACATCGCTGTGACCCATTAGCAAGTAGTTGGGGGTTAGGTACCCCTTGACCATGGCACACTGGATCAAGTCCTGGGCTGCCTCCAAGGCAGCTGCATTGGGTGGGGAACCTTCAAAGCAAAGCCAGACCATTGGTTGTAAGATCCCAGAGTGCCAAAAACAGGTCAGAACATGCCCCCAAACCCACCTAGCCTACCACTAAATAGCATATTTGACTGTTGGCAGCCATTCTATAGACAGACTGAATGCCAGATCAAGATTTTACATGTCTTAATTTCAAAGTCTTTCTGACTCTAAATTTCTGGTCCTGGAATTATACAGTTTTCTACTGTAGAAATTTGTTCTGACAGTTCTCCGTTAGGACTGCTTTAGTGCCCTAAGGAACATTTGGCAAAGCCTAAAGATATTCTTAGTTGATAAAAGTGGGAGAAGAAAGGACACTCTTATTGTCAAGTTGGGAGAAGGCAATGATTGATGATTGTGCTGACCAAACTTCAAAGAACAGATCTGTGACAATGGATTATCTCATCCAGAATGTCAGGAGCAGCAAGGCCTTTCCCCACAGAGTCAATGTTCAGTCTCTTCTCATCTGCCTTTAGCCCCATCTAAAGCTCGTCTTCAAAGCAGCCAGAGCAAGGAGCGGGGACAGTACCTCACCTTTCCAGATATTCAAAACAACAACACCCTTGCTCTAGTCAGAAGCTCTGAGTAAATGAGTACTTCCAGTGCAGTCAAGGCAAATCCCTAAATTCCTGCTTCGGTGCTCAAGCCTGAGAGGTCTAGAACTGTTCCCATGAGAACCAAACTAAGATAGGTTACAAAGAACTGAAATTATTCACAAAGACGTTTTCCTTTGCTTCACCCATTCATTGTGGCAGAAAGAGGGGAATGAGAGGAGAGGAGAGGAGAGAGAGTTAGAGAGAGGGAGAGAGAGAAAGGGAGATGGGGAGGGAGTGGGAGAGAGAGACGGAGGACAAGAGAGATTTGCCTGTGTTTTAAAAGGTTAACTTTAGAGTACCTATTCTTTCTGGAATCCGAGGGTCACCTCCAACCACACTCATCTTAGATAAATAGAAATACAAAGCTTCAGCATATGATACTTAAAATGATGTCTGAGCCTGATGTCTTTCCTGTCCAAATCACAGTCTCCTCAAACATCACACAAGGATTACAACTGCCCGAATCTTCCACTTACCTGTGAAGATGCCCATGAAGGTGATGCTCAAAGCAATGTCGTCATACCCATCAGTACAGGCGCCTTGACTGTTCCAGCCCACCCCTTCATAAACACCACCATCCTGGCCCACGAGGAAGCTGGAGAAGCACAGCAGACATTAGTGTGAAAGACAGGCACTCTGGGACTGATACCTTCCTTCATCAGTTCATTTATTTCCTTACTCAACTAAGCAACTTTCTGAACAAATAATACAGAGTTTTTGTGAGTGTTATGCTGGTGAAAACATCTGGAGGAATGGGGCTTTAGAGGGACCAGACTTACAGACTTACAGAATTCGCTGATCTCTGCAGGACTAGATTTGTCACAGCAGCTGTTGTTAGACTATAAATGACTTAGCAACAATGTTGGCTATTTGTGCTGACTCAAGCAGAAAGGAAAGGTCTCTGTGCTGTGGACTCCCTTTGTAAACTGGTTATACTTTGTAAACCCCCAAAGCAGGAAAGTGGCCAGATCCCTGCCTGAGGAGCTCCAGCAGCCAGGCCCCTTCCCCAGACCTCTCTAAATGTCATAACATTTCCAGCCTTTGTAACTGTCACAAAGCTCATCTCCAGCCCCTCCATAGATCCACTTCCAGATTAAGTTAATGTTAGGTGAAATGACTGAACAAGATCCCACAATCTCTGAATAGGAAAATCCACCAATCCTGAAGCTCCCCTAGGATCAGGACTTGAAATCCCACCAATCTTCACCCTGGAAATCTCTGCCCTAGAAAGCTCCACCCCCTAGGAAATCCTACATAGGCTGTGTCTGCTCTGTTCCTTGCTGTCCTCTCCCAGGAGCAGGCTCAGCAACCCTGGGCTCATCCCTCCAATAAATCTCTTTTATGAGATTAGCTACCTGGTGTGACTCTCTCATGGAAGAAGCCAAGAGGCAAGGAAGAGAAGGGAAGAAGTGGAGGGGGGGGCTGAGGCTCTGGCGCTCCTCCACTCAGCTGGGGATGCCCTCCCCTGGGAGCTGCAACATCTCTGCTGAGAAGTCAGAGCCCTGTGGTCCTCTCAGAACCCTGTGGTCCTGGGCTCCCATTCCTTAGAATGCCCTTCCACTGGGACACTGTCCCTTGTCAGAGATACGTGGTTCCTGGGCTCTAGTGTCCCAGGTTGCCTTTCCATTGGGATACCTTCTCTCTTCCGCTCTGTGGTTCTTGGACTTCTGAGTCCCAGGAAAGGCAGACAATCTGACCCCCTGATTCCCCAATATCTAACCATCATTTCCCATGAAATTGAACCTGTCAAGCCCCCTTCCTTCTCCAGACATCCTTTTCTCTTGATACCCACTGTGTGATAGTCCACTCAGCCTCTTGTCTGGCAGATCTGTGTCTGTGCCTCAGCCTTAAGTATGTGCTTCTTGGGGTGCTCCCCTATGCCTCCTCCTTCTTACACACTTTCTCGGAACTAGCCTATCCATTTCCATTCACCAGCCATTAAAGTGCACACCTCACAATTGGAGCAACCCCTTCCCCATGCCTCCTCTTCTCTGGGGTAGCATTGTAGAGAAAATCGCCATCCACTGGCTCCAAACCCAGGCCTCAGCCCACTCACTCCATCCGCTTGCCAGCCAAGGCTTATTGCTGGTATCTCCCAGACTTCCCTGACAAAGCCCTGCACCACAGTCATTTGACACTCACTTCCATGAACTCTGAAATGCCCCCACTTCTTCCCGTGACATCTGTACCCTCTTATCCCTGTCAGCACTCGCCTTGCCTAGACTGCCACAAGATTTCAAAGCCTGTCTGCCTTCTGGCTTGCACTCACTAATCTGTTTCCAAAGCATTATCCAAGACACTGTTCTCAAATACAAATCACATAAAATCCAGCTCTTAGTCCTTTGCATGGAACCCAGACTTTCCAGTCAAAGATGCATCATTCTTCAGGACATGGCTCTTTGCCTCCCAGCCTCACCTCTCATCACACCCAGTGATGGCATTTATGTGATCACAATCTCTCAGCTCCTCAAAGACACTATTCTTACCCTGGAATCCAAGTCTTTTGCTGCTCCCTTTCTAATTTGTCCCCAGTCCCTCCTTGGGTCTTAGCTAAGGAGTTACTCCTCTGAGGACAGAGTCCTTCACTCCTCTCCCTGCCTTCCTACTCCTCCTTCATAGGAGCACTTAATTCACCTGTTGAGGCTAACTGTGTAAAGTCTTTTTCTTCCTCATTGAGTGGCAGGAGGGGAGGGGTCACCTGTGCTCCCTCAGGAAACATCCCCAGGGCACAGCCTAGCACTGTCAGAAGCGAGTGTCTCCTGAGTTCAGAGCCTCCTATGAATGATGATAGGACACCCAACACAAATCGGAAGCCTAGAAGAGACTAAGTGGAGCCTGGGTAATAAAGGGAAATCTTTATCCTCAGTTGTAAAAATATTTCCAAATTCATATTTGATAGTCACATCTCCATTGCAGTTGGGGAGAACAACATTGGATTATCCCGAATGGCAGGACCTAACAGTCATTTGGGAGGTCCTGATGATGGTTAGAGGTAATATTTCCTCCCATCTTTAAGGAGCTTCAATAGAGTGGAGTCAGAGAAGAGAATCAGTCATCTTAGAAGAATATACCAAGTAACAAATGCAACAGAGAGGGCACATTGCACGCAGGGGTCTGCAGGAACAGTCAGGAGTAAAATACAGCTCCAGAAGCTAAGCCATGAATGGCCCTAGGTAGTGGCTCTTTCTATTAACACATAAACACACCATAGGAGTTAGTGATGGCTTGTATTTATGCTTAAAGCTCAGATGGATTGTTCATGATGGAAAATGAGCTGAGGTGTTTCTGTGTCTTGCCTGTGAGCTCTGGATACACGCTCCAGTGTTTCTGACTGTTTTGTGGAACATTTTGTTTCTATGTGGGTCAGTGTTAAGCTACTAACTTTTAACATAAGTATTCTTGACCAACAAAATTCAGTCATAGAATTCTGATATTCATTCTTCATTAAATGAGAATAAAGGAAAGGAGAGAAGGAAAAACAGAGGGAGAAGGGAGAGAACAGTGTAGGAGGAGAAAAGGGAAGGGGGGGGGAGAAAGACAGACCGAAAGATACAGGGGAAGGATGAGGAAAGAATTGCGGGAGGAGGAAAAGAATCTTCCCACTAGATAACATATTCTTTATTATGGAATCACAGACCTTGGTACTATGAAATTAATGGATGTTATCCAGTCTCTTGTTGTAGGAAAGACTCCCTCGGGATGTTCAGAGTTTTGGATCCAAAGGACCAGCACAATAACACCAGAAGGAGCAATCCAAGCAGAGAGCATCTCTTGAGCCAATGTAGTGAGAGGCAGTGAACCTGCGTTAATCTTCTCTCCAGGTCCCACAGTCTTGTACACTGTGCTGTCCTCTAATATATTTTCAGGAGCTTTGGTATCTATAATGTCTATAAATCACCTTTAATAGGTACGTATTCTGAGGACATGCTTGGGGCTGTGACTGCCCATTATCTGTCTCTTAAACAACAACATCCTGGATTCGGTAAGAAGCCAATATAAGTACCAATAAGTTTCTCATATGTTGAGTAATCAGTCAACATCTCCCTCGCCCCTCCTGTTGGGAGATTCAGATTCCCCCCTCCAAGGAGAAAAGACCCTGTCCTTGGGATCACTTACTTGTATCCAATGTCACACGTGTTTCGTCTGTCCATGAAGAAGGACTGGAGGTCTCGGACCAGCAGGCGGCACTCAGCAGGCTGACTGCACGTTCTCCCAGCAGTGTGAAGGATGATGGCGTACTTCGCAGGGAGAGCCATCTTGGGGCAGTGGGACTCTCTTGCCCCCCATGCAGACCGTGGAACAATGTGGGGGCAAGCTGTTACAGAGTAAAACAACAAAAACAAGAGACAAACATGAGGATTCATGATACCACTTCAGGCCATCCACCTGACACTAAAGCTTCTGGATATTGAGATTTCCCAACTCCCTTCAAGCCTCTTCCCAAGCCTGACTGTGATATTCTGGAGTATACTGATCCAAGCAGCAAACACAGAAACTTTACTTCTAAAAACCCAGAAGATTCTGCTTGTATTAAACATCCCTCTATATGGACAGATGGCAGCAGTCTCCAGGAAGCGGTCAAACTGATCCAGGGCTCATGATGATAAGGACAAGTTTCTTCAGACCTCATTGAGACCGAGAAAAGATTAATAGTTCATGCTGGTTTTATCTCAAAAGTTTCAAGAAGTCCCTGGCACTGATCAGGTTCACTAGGCCCCTTCTGTCCCCACAAATATATGAGCAGTGAGGACAGCTAAGACTCTGAGACTGGCTGAGGCACCTGGAGGAGACACCTTCCAACTTGTCAAACTCCCCACAAATTGTGCAATGAGCTCCGTATTTGGTCACTCAGGCTTGGGGAACCTTTGGTGATGAGGCTGCCTCAGAAGTAATTCCTCACCCATACCTCTGTAATTAACCCAATAAGACTGTGGTTCACAAAAGGAGGAGGAGGAAGGTGGGAGGAAGACTGGTTTGGGGATGTAGAGTTGGCTCAGTGGTTAAGAGCACTTGTTGCTCTTGCAGAGGACCTGGGTTTGATTTCCAAATTTACGTCATTGTTCACAGTCATCTGTAATTCCAGTCCCAGAGGATCTGATGCCCTCTGCTGGCTTCCATGGGCAGCAGGCTTACAAGTGATACACACACCTACACGAGTGTGTATATGTATGTGTGTGTGTATGTGTGTGTGTATGTGTGTGTGTATGCAAAAACACTCATACACAATAAAACAAATAAATCTAAAAACTCATTGGTTTTTATGTCATTGCTTCTTAACCCAAAACAACATCTAACTTGTTGTCTGAATGTTTTTGATTCCTCCTTTAATGTCAGTGTGACAATGTCAAGTTTCTGTTACTTTCTGTGTTTATAAATGTGTGGCTACATGTAAGTGTGTGAATAAAAACAGTGCGTTAATGTCGCCTATCCTTGTCTGTGCCTATTTGCTTCCCTACCAATTTTCACCGTGTAACATCGTGAGTATTTCACCTGGTTGTATGTTCCTTGTCTTTCTCTCCCTTCTGCTCTGAAGCTCTGTATCTCACAGTCTCTTGTTCTTTGCTCCTTAGATACTTTTTGCTGAAGGAGTGGTGTGACGGCAGAAAGATTGTTCACACAACACTACTCATTCTGACGGGGTGCTGTCACTGAAGCTAATTGGAAAGAGGTGGCCTGCAGGTTTCCTGTCAAGGCCTGCCAACACCAGCACTTTGGAAAGCTGGGTGACGGCGTGGCTACTGGGAAGGATGTGAGAGAAGCCTGAAGGGTCACGCCTGGCAGCATCCTAGTAAGTAGGATTGGAAGGACTAGGAAGGAAGAGGGTCTCACCTGTCTTCTGTCCCCGCATCTGTGCAGGAGCCAGGCAGTCTTCAGTTTTCACAAGAAGTGGCTGAATGTACTTGGATGACAAGTAGCCCTTCTTCACAGCATGGGAAATCAGGCCCTTCATGGCTGACAGAGCTACAGGGCTGGGACTGCGTCCTGGAAGACAGTGATTCAGAGGAATCCCAGTCTGGCCTAGTGTTGGAGACCAGTGGGAAGAAGCTGAGGTGCCCTGACAAACCCTCACAGCTGCTGCAGGAAACCGTGGGACGGCTCATCCCTCGAGTCAGAGAGGCGAGGATCAAGGACCTGGTATAGCAGGGCTCTGAGTGGCTCAGGCTGAAGTCCTCCTCAAAGATGTACAAGACTCCACATCTCCACAGCCTCCGTCCACGGGATGGCTGTGGGGAGCCGGGCTCAGCGAGCCCTACCTGCTCACATCAGCGTTTCCCATCATTTTTCTCAGCACAGAGCTCTGAATCAGGCACTGTCAGCAACTCCCTTGGTAATGAAGAACTTGAGATCTAAACAGTATGTGCTTCCGATCCCAAACCAACAAATAAATCTAAAAAATCAAGCAGGCATTCTGGACCCAGTACGCTGCTGGAATCACCCTCACTGGAAGTGGAAAATGCAGGCTCATGTTTTGACTCTTTCCCTTGGGTTATTTGCTTCTCTGAAATGCATGCGGTAGCAATAGGAATGATGGAATCTCCCTGGACTATCCCAAAAGGCATAGAAAACGAGAAACTAACTATACAAGATGTGTTAACAGAAATCAGCTCACAAACTCACAGGCACAGTCCCAGGACTGTGTTTGGATGTGGGGGTCAGGAGTCTGGAATCAACAGACTTGCAAGAAAATGGAAGGCTGCCATTAGAAGCTGTGTGTTCCAGGAGCTGCCCAACACAAAACAAATTCCATGGGTGCCCCCTGTTTTGAAATTTTGCTTCATTTTGTTTGCTTGTATTTCTTTCTTTCTTTTATTTTGAGAGAGAATGTGAAGTTGGGTGGGTAGGGAAGGGGAGGTATGTGGGAGGAGTTGGGGGAGGGGAAAATGTATTACATCAAAATGTATTACATGAAAAATTAATAAAATTAACTGTCAGCTTGAGCAGATCTGGGAGACAAGGCTATGGATGTATTTCCTGAATGGGCGCATTGAGGTAGTGAGAGACCAAAAGATTAAAAAAATCATTGGCTGATATTTTAAAGTTTAAATCCTGAATGAAGGCTAGCTAGGTAAAGACATTTCCAGTAATGCCCTGTATTCTCTTCCTGCCTATTAGAGATACAGTTGCTAGGAAACTGGCCCATCCCCCTAGGGAGGGACACCAGATCATTAATGGTTTGGGGACCTTCCTATAGCCAATCAACTCAAAATGCAACATCCCTTTTGCCTTTCGACCAATAGATGCTTGCCAGGCAGGAATCACCCCTGCTTTGGGCATGCTGGGAGGGTCTGGAATCTTTAAATCACCCAACTAACCTGAGCACGAGGCTCTCAGCTCTCACCGCTTTGGCGGTGGGGGTGTGAGCCCAAGCTGCAGCTTGTAATAATTTGTAATTTAAAAACCTCATGTATTTACAGAGAAGTCTATTTATTCCTGGTCTTTTGGGGTTCGCAAACTGGGCACAACATTTTATGACCTAAGTTCAGACAGCACCCTTCCATGGGACGGCACACGGGACTGAACACAGGAGAGAATGAGGTGAGCACCAACAACATCCTCCTGTTGCTAATTGCGGATGCACTTCGTGCCCAGACATGATGACTCCCCCATTGTGATGGGTTAAGCGGCATCAAGGTGGTTTAAAAAAATAGATAGAAAATCTGGAGTGAGAGACAGACAGAGGGCCACTGGCCTGCAGCCACAGACCTGAAGGAAAGGTATGAAAGCCCCTACCACAAAGATCTCACACACAGAGCACAGATCGACCTGAATAACAGCAGAGCAAAGGGACCCCACGGATAGAAGCAAAGAGCAGGAGGGACTCACCTAGAGAAGCCTGGGAATTTGAGGGAGAAGTGTGGCAGAATCAGAGAAGGAAGCCAGAGCAGAAGGAAGCGCATCACGTTGTGTGTTTGGGAAACCGAGGCAGCAGAAAATGTCAGGAGAAACTGGCTTTCCAGAGATGCCTGAAAGGGCAGCAGAGCATCAGGGCTAAGCAGCAGAGCACTCTCGGCTGAGGCGCCATTACCGTCCTGGGTGCCGAAGAAGGCAACGCCTAAGGAGATGTTGTTGTAGCCCTGGCCGTGTGAGCCTTGGACATTCCAGCCAACACCTTCATATACTCTGCCATCATCCCCAACCAGGAAACTGTGGGCAAGGAAACACAAGTTACTGGCACTGACACACATTCCTGAGAGAGGAAACCACCTACCCAGGCTCAGAAGGGAGCAGAGCTCAGGGCAGGTTTACAAAAAAGTGTCTGCATGGATTTCTCTGAGACAATAGAAAGACCAAGTCATGTATCCTCATTCTTAACATTGAAAATGACTACACACACACACAGCCTTTGACTCCCTCCCTATACCCAAGTTATGTATAAATCATCCTAAATACTGAGAAGGAAGAGGGGACCTTGGTCATACAGAAACTACAGTTGACCTAGTCACACAATATTAGTCTCCATGGATTTCATACATCTTAAAGATGGCTCTGCTACCTCCCACAGAAGGCATACTACCCAAATGATCTCCACACCGGCTACACATGTGTTTCCTCCCAGGTAGGGGACTTCCTACGTAAACGCACCAGTGAGTCACAGACATAGTAGCAGGCAATGAGTTTGAGGAGTGATTCCAGAGACCAGAAAGATGGAGCAACGAGAAAAAGACTAGAGAAAGAAAGAAAGTCATCAGCAGATGCCCTGAAGCAGCTTGAGAGCAGACACCTGGCACTGCCCCCTGAGTGCCACTCCCACCCACCGTGTCCTTCTGAAGAACTGTGTATATACACTTTAGAACCGTCCTACAGAAGGGTTGGGCTGATGAAGTTACCCACTGATCTCTGTCTCCAAGGGGCCATTAACTCCCCTAAACCATAGAGGACTTCAAGAGAGCCTGGTGTGGGAGCCAGACATACTGTGGGCACTTCCAGAAGCCATTCCAAGCCCCAGACTGCTGACATCTGGCAAAGTCAGGCAGGATCCTCCAAGACTGGCTGCCAGGGTCACAGGTGGGGCGCTTACCCCAGCAAGACAAGAGCCCGTACCCGTGGCTTGGTGAGAATGCCTCTGACAGGTTGAGCTAGTTTAAGATCGATGACTGCACCTTGGGAAAATGGAGATTCCTGCTCTGCCTCCTCAGACTGGTGGATGACTAAGGCACTAAGGTATAAGGAAGAATTCTGCAAACCATGATGTGTCAGGCAAAGCAAGGTTCTCCAGAAGCGTTCAAAGGAGCAGTTAGGTCCTGGGTTTGTTTTTGATTCTGCATCTCAGAGGCAGGAGCTTCACAGAGAATAATGTCAGAATTTCATGAAGATCTTTTTCACTACTGTATTCGTTGTGAAAACATATAGAAACACAGCCAACAAGCAAGGAAGATGGGTGAAAAAGACTCTAAGAACCTTAAGAGAGCAGCTCTGACCACGTGCCTGGAGGTCCAGGCCCAGCCACTTACTTGTAGGCCACATCACACCAGCGGTTGCGGATATGATGGGCCTGTAGTTCCCGAAGCTGCTGAACACAGACAGTCTGGTTGTGGCATTCTAGCCCAGGGACATGGTGTATGACAAGGACATCCACGGGCCTCCTCAGCTTAGAGCTGCAGCCAGCTGCTTCTGCCCCCCATTCCTCACGGGAGACCATGATGAAGACATCTGTGTGGAGAAGGTGACACCTCAGCTACCGCACCTGCATTTGCTTAGGGAGATGCGCGTCTGGTCTGCCCCCTGCTGGTAAAAAAATGCCCCAGGAGAGGTATGAGCAGGTGGCCATCCCTCCCCACCCACTGTCACGTGCACCTTGCAGGCTGTCAGCCCCAACACAGCTGAACTGGCCAGGAGGTCGAGATATTTTGCTTTCCCTCTCAGAAAGCCACACCATAAATGCACCCCCATTGGGAAGTACGCCCATGCCATCCACTCGTCCCCCGCCCAGCCCTCCTGGCCGCACTGTGCCCTCGCTGGCAACTTCCTCTCTGGCTCCCACTCTCTTCAGGGGTCACATCTCCTCCGCCTAGGCTCTTCTTCTGCCCTTCACTCTCTGGCCTGCTGGACTCAGGGACCGATTCTCTCCCCTGCAAAAGTAGTTTCTCCCCTTTTGATATCACCCCTATACCCCCAAAGCATTAAAAAATTCACTTAAGCCACTGGCCAGAGCCCCTCTACCACTCTGCTCTTCACCCTGTCCCAGCAGGCTGTACAGACCTCCATACACTTCCAGCCACACTGTAAGCCCAGCAGCCCCTAAGCCTCCTCACCATCACGGCCCATTCTGCCCTTCTCAGCCAGCTGGGAGAAGCTGCCCGACAGCCGCTGCAGCCCTTCTGACACCTGTTTGATTTGTGGGTTTTCCCAGGAGGAAACACCTGCAAAAGAATGTTCCTGTTTTCATCTGTCTTCAAAGAGTTCCAGAGCCCTTTGATAATAAGGAGCTAGCAGAGCTCTAGCCAGAAACAGCTGCCCCCTCCATTACCCTTCTGCTGCCCTAAGTCCCCAAGCCTCCTCCAAGAAGCCCCTGTGGGTTGACCAGGAAACCACCGCTAACAGATAGAGGCATGGCTTTCTCTAGTACTGCCTTTGGGTAATCCTCCAGGGTGATAGTTCATGGGTACAGGGAGTTAGACATATTGAACAATTATGAACTATATATAAACATACAATTGGCACAAACAACCTGGAGATATGTCCAGGCACCTGAAAACCACAGTGTTGTCTTCTGTATACATTTTTGTGTATCCAGTGCAATAAGAAGGAATAGTTAGAATTGCCTTTCATGAATCAGGCCAGTTCCTGCTCAGTGCTCAGGCACTGGTCAAGCCCATACTCCTACCTGAAGGACTGTGAGGGTGTGCAGGCACTGGCTACGTTATTGCTCCAAAGGGGCATCATTTGTCGACGAGCACAAATCTAGTTAGTTTATATGCTGACGGCATGATATTGACACAGATACAATCATTGCTTCCATCCACGGTTCTGACTGCTAGGTGCTAAGTCAGCTGTGCGCGTTTCTTCACTTAACCCTCAAATTTAAGAGGGGAGCAGCTTCTTCTCAGTCTTCAGATGGAGAACTTAAGATTTAGAGAACTTAACCACTTATTGAAAACTATTACTTGTGGTAAGGCAAAGTGTCGGCCTCAGATCTATAGGCGCCATAAAACTCTTCTTACATGCTGGGGAAGAGAGAGAAAACTTACCCCATGCCAGAAGAACCAAGGTAGAGGAGACAAGAAGCCAGGGCAACATCCTCAGCTGGTCCCAGGATTCCCACAGAGTATAAGCAGCCCTAGGAGAGACATCGACAGTTACCATGCCTGGGCCAGCTGTCCACGACACGGTGCCTGACCGTGTGGAACCCTGTCTACTGCTGCCTTGCTCTGGGTCCCCTGAAGGCCAGCACCTGGCCAAGGCTCCTCTGGGCTCCCTGTACACAGCTGGTGTACAACATTCTATTACAGATACTAGCAACTCTATTTAACTGATTCCTACTCTGTGTGTATGTGTGTGTGTTCATGTAGATACTTGAACAGTAAGTCTTAAACCATCCTCACCCAAATTCTGTACATACAGAAACTAAACCTAAGAATGGTCCAACTGAAAAATCCATGCTCACAAGGAAGGGTCTAATGAGGACATCCCTTCCCTAGGAATAAGACAAGGTGAGGTAAGCAGGGTGTAGGAGTTGGGAGACACCAGATCTAGTTCTGGTGTGGAGGAAACCTGGATGTAAGATTGGTTTGGTAGTATAGTCCCTTCTGGAGATGTTTCGTAAAGATCACAAACCGAAACAGCTGAAACTGGGGAATGGCTCAGTTGCTGAAGTGTTTGCCATTCAAGAACAATGGAATCCTAAATCTCCAACAGCCATGCAAGAAAAAAAAAAAAAGTTGAGTGTGCGTGTGGCTGTGCAAGTAATTCCAGCACTAGGAGGTGGGGACAGGCAGGTCCCTGGAGTTCACTCTTCAGCCGGCTTTGCCAAACCCATGCTCAGATACCGAGAGACACTGTCTCATGAAATAAAAAGCCAGACGTGGACCTCTGGCTTCCATATGCATACACATGTGCACATGCCACAGAGAGGGGGGAGGGGAGCAGAAAGGGGAGGGGCGAAGAGAAGGATGGGGGACACTAACAGAGACTACAGACACACCATTATGTCCTCACACAAAACAAACAAAATAGAGTCACCTGGAAACCCTGTTCTAGTCCAGGCCAGCAAGTCAGAGTGCAGCCGGCTCACCACTCATTTTCTGGCATTTCCTGCCTTCAGCCTTGGTTTCCAGGCCTGGTACCTCCTCTGGCATATGTCTCTTCCTGCTCTCCCTGGCTCTAGAGAGCACTCTCTCTCTCTCGGAGTGGAGCACTCAGGTTCCAGCTTTCTCAAAAGAGGAAGTGAGGGCTCCCAAAAAAGATGGAGGACAGAGCTCTAAGACTCCGACTCAGCTCAGTTCAGAGCACTGAAAGGCACTCAGGTGAGGCAGATTGAGAGCACAGCGACACACCCTGTGAATAAGCCTGGGTTTCTCCTCCCTGGGAAAGGACCCAATTGCCACATCCTCCCTGATCTCCTTCTTCGGCTCAGCCCTGCCGACCTGGGGCCAGAAGGCCTGGTGGCTGTGATTCTGACATCGGTAAACTTCTTGCCAACAGCAATCTGCTCCTCCAACCTGAAGGCCATAGATTAAGGTCATTTACCAGTTATTACTGCAAACCTTTTCTACCAAGGTTGCCAACAGAGGCAGAATGGAAGGAAAGACATAGAGAGCCATGTTCCCATGTGCCTGAGCCTGTAGCCTCTGCTTGTGTCAGCCACCCTCCTGCTGCACCCACCTTCCGAATCATCACACTATGACCGTGAGAGGAAGCAGACTCCACCCACTTCTCAGGGCCTAGTGATGTCATCCCGACCAGTCCTCCTCTTCCTGCACCCTACACGGGAGGCCCTCCCATGATGGCAATGATGGGCCCTCCCCCTCCTAGGATGATGCCTGTGGGGCCTGCTCCTGGACTGAGGCCGCCCATGGGAGGTCACATGCCCACAATGCCAGGGCCTCTGCTCACCCCGTGAGCACGGTGCCCACTCGGCCTGGCATGACTAGGCCAGACAGAGAAGAACAGAAGGTCTCTTTACCAGTTTTGTATTTCTTATTCTGTTTCTCCAGGAGATCACCATGCTGAGCCTGCCTGTTTTCTAGCTGCATGACAAGAGAACTCCCCCTTCCTAAAAGAATAGTGTTGGAGGGGGAAAGTGGTATTTTTAAAAAGCACAGTTTTCACCTACATTGTGAAATGTGAAAATAAAATGTTAGCTCTGTCTGTTAAAAAAAAAAAAAAAAAAAAAAGACTGGGGGAGTAATCCATGGGTTAACTCTTGGCTCCCTGTAAACTGATAAAGAGACAGGAGAAACTATTGTCCTAGTGAGGTAGCATTCTGTTCTTTCCTGCAGTATCCATGCCTAGCGCGGTTCCTTAGAAGCTGCCGTCAGGTTCTGTTGCTTTTGCCTTCAGGACTCAGAAAGGCATAACATTCCCTTTCTCTTCTTCGTTGTCTCTTTTATTAAGATGGTGGCCAAATCCTAAGTATGCTTTATGGTACTGTGGGCTTTTCCCCTCTTTCTCTAATGCTCTCCTCTCTGCCATGGAGCTGCTTGTCCTCCATATGGCTGGGCTCCGCGGTGGGTTAGCTCAAGCCGCATGGGTTTTTCTCTCCACTTGCTCTTCTTCCTCCAGACAGCTGCCAAGATTTACAGCTTATCTGCCCTGGGACTCTTCTTTCAAACTCTAATAAAATTGTTCTTGGACTCTCTGTTGAATCCATTCTAAAATTGTGATTTTAATGAGACTTAAACAAATCACAAAAGAGGACCCCAATTTTCCTAGTAACAAAAGAGTTCCTCAAGTATGCAGCAGGTTCTCTCACTGTTTTCCCTAGGCGTGCATCTAGGCCCGGGATGGAGCAGAGCCACTGAGCTCAGCCAGGAACAGGGGAAAATGTTTCTGAGCCTGAGACTAAGGCAGTGGAGCTCAAGAATTCCAGCATGGTGGTGCTGTGACCCCGGAAACACTTGGTTTTACAGTGTCCCGACATGTGTGTCCTGACCAGCAATATAAGCCTTACAGAAGTAAAGCCTGGCAGCAGGCTTTCAGAAGCACCCAGAGTGGAGCTGAAGAGGTTCCTTTAGCAGAAAACCAAGGGGGAGAAAGCCCAAGAAGAGACAAAGCAACGGCTGCCTAAAAGAGTCAGGAAATGCTCTGGCCCATCCAGATACCCACAAATACCTAAGGCCTAATACGGTGAAGATGCCCTCAAAACAAAACAAAACAAAACAAAACAAAACAAAACAAAACAAAACAAAACTCCTCTATGAGTATATCAGGAGGGAGGAAGAAGGTGGCCAGGATTGACTGTGGGTTTACAAATTTAGGATGAAAATCTTGCTAGGTGGGGCTTTCTATCTCCTGAATGACTGAGTCTTCATCGACTCCCCTAATCCTCATCTCTGCCATCTCTACCCGAGGGGCTCCCACAAAACTGCCTTCCCCCATCACCATAGGATGTTTCCAATGTCCCTAAGAGTCTCTACCTCAGCCTAGCTTCTTCCCAGAGACCTACACAAGTACTGGTGGGACCCGGGAGAACCCACCTTCTTCAGGGAGGTCATGATACATTGTAATGAAAATCTCGTGAAGACAGTCTGCTTCTGTCCAGCCCTAGCACAGCAGAGCAAGCCTTTCAAAAGTGTGAAGAGAAGTTCAGGAAAGAAAGGTAAGCAGGCAGACACCAAGCATGCTTCAGGTAACATGGCCTAAGGTAGTTCTCCCTCACAGATCATCCCAGAAGAATGTAAAGGACCTCCAAATCTATTCAGGGGTCAAACCTTAGCCCCACTCAGCAGGAGGCCCTGCCTCACAAACCAGTGATTCCAAGTCCCTCACCTCCCTAGCTAATACTGTCCCTGAAGATAAGAAAGCATGTCAAGTGGGTGGTTCCAGGTTTGGTACAGCAGGAAGGAGGCAGCTGCTGGTCAGGGGTATGCCCGGAATTCCCTCCAAAGTCTCTTTATGCTAAGAATGTTCTTGAGACAATTACTTGTTGTAGTAACCTTCGATTCTGGTTCTTGAAAGAAAAGGCCCTTCTATGGTCAATCTATGAGCTGAACCAATCACATTCTTCACTGAACTGTTTTCTTCTCAAGAGAACAGAAAACAGGCAAATTACATAGACCCTCATACATGATGCCATGACATACATTTTTTTTGAAAATGAACAATGTGAGCTTTTCATTTCAAGGAAAACAGCTTATGGAATCAGTTAAGATAATAAAATTGAATCTTCCAAGGAAAACCTAGCATTTGAGGTAAGTAACATGGTAACAGTCATACTTGCAGCCATGATCTGACGTTTTTCCAATAGGTACACTTATTAATACTATCAGTAGTGGTGTTTCAAATGTTTTATAGGCACACATCTGTAAACACACACATATAAACATGTCATAGACTGTATAATGAAACAGTAGACCAATATTTTCCAAATGGTTAATATAAGATGTTGCAAAATCACAACTGAATAAAAAACTCATTCAAGTTTTAAGATGGAGTCCTTGATTCTAATGAAACTATGTGCAAAGAATTCATTCATGTGGTTTCAGATTCCAAAAAGTGACTACTTAGTTGTTTTGGTGTAGTATAAAAGAATAATATTTATAACTATATTTAAAGTTAATAGTGTGTTCCTCTACTTTCCAAATACTCATCTGAGAAGATGGATTTTATTCCCATCTTCAACTCAGAATATAGCAATATATTGAATGTAGAAATAGGAATGAAGCCACAGCTTTCTCCCTTTGAGAAGTACAGTAAAGAGGCTTGCAAACATTGTTTTAAAGACATTTTGCAATAGCTTTGTAAAATAAGTAGTTATTTTAATAGGTTAGTATTAATGGGTTTTTAATGATACCTTAAATAAGCTGATAAGCAATTTGTTTTTTTTTAATTTCTAATAAAATAAGTATATAGAAATAATACCCCATAAAAGCCCTTTGGGATACTATAGTCTCAAATATCCTGTGCTCAAAAGCTGCTGGTGGTGACCAGTATTGATGACTGCTTCACATCATTCAGGAACTGCACTGCCATGCCACCCTGGGCAACCTTGCAAGGCCACCTTCGATGCCATCTCTAAGACCTACAGCTTCCTAACCCCCGACCTCTGGAAAGAGACTGTGTTTACCAAGTCTGTTTATCAGGAATTTACTGAGAGTCTTGTGAAAACCCACAACAAGATTGAGATCACAAGTACAAAAGAATTCTAAGAGCAAAACGTTTTAAAATCTGAGACCAGGGACCTAGGAAATGGCTAGATATGTATGCCGCACATCCGTAACAGAAGAATGCCAACAATGAGATAGGAGGCAGATATATCTCACTGTTCAACTAGCCAGGGGGATGAAGCACAGCCACAGAGAACACAAAAGATACCACACTACCTCAGCAAGTCAGAAGGTGAGGACTGATGCCCAAAAGTTGTTCTTTGACCTCCACATGCCTTCTGCATTCTGCGACACACACACACACACACACACACACACACACACACACACACACTAATTAACAAAAAGTGCTTAATCTGAGTCCACAATTGAGTATTTTAAAAAACTAAAAGAGAGCCAGGTGGTGGTGTCACACTACTTTAATCCCAGCACTCAGAAGGCAGAAGCAGGTGGGTCTCTGAGTTGGAGACCAACCTGGTCTACAAAGCAAGTTCCAGGACAGCCAGGGCTACACAGAGAAACCCTGTCTCAAAAAATAAATAAATAAAAACAGAAAAACAAAAATAAAAGCACACTAAAAGAGAAATTAATTTCTCTTTTAAAAAAAGAAAGTAGGGGGCAGGAGAATAACTAAGGGAGGGGATAAGGGGTGAGCTCAATGGAAACACATATGCACAGATGAGTATCAGATAAAACACCAAACTGTGAAAAGAATTCTCCTCAAACAACATCTCCTACCTCAAATTTTAAAAAAAGAGCTCATTTCTATTTTCTTTAATTGATTGATTCTTTGTGATTTTCACATCATGCACTCCAATCCCACTCAGCTCCTGTCCCTTCATATCCGCCCTCTGCCCTTGCAACCTTCCCTTCAAGAGAAGATAAAAAACAAAAGTTAAAAACTAAAGCATGGAAAACAAGCTGAGGTGTGCCACAGCATGTCCCACAGTGTATCCTTTTGTCCACACATCTCAACTTGCAAATGTTCACTGCAATGAGTTGTTGGTTTGGTTCAAGGCCTCTGGCTTCTGCTACTCCATCAATACTGGGTCCTCACTGGGACTCCTCTCAAATATTCTGTTGTTGCCTGAGTCATGGAGGTCCTGCAGCTTTGGATCTGGAGGACTGGCCTTTTATCATGCTCCGACAGTTCATAGATGAAGTAGATTTTGGGATGGACCAATTCAAAGCCCTGAATCTGGGCCTGGGTGGAAGCTGAGTCAGTCAGCCTACCATCTTTCTGCTCCCACACCACCAGGGCAAGGTCTCCAGAGCTGCCCTGGCTAGTTCACCCAAGGTCACAGCAGCGAGTTGCCAGGCCAGCTCTTCTGCTCTCACAGCCGCTGGGCTGGCTCACCTGAGAGCTTCAAGTAGTGACTGGGTGGGCGTGTAAGGCGTTTCCCCCCCCCCCCATGCTCAGGTCTCCTCACAGCAGGCTTGGTGACAGGGCTAGCTCTCCCACACTGCGTTGCTCAGGCAAGGTTCAGAGTCCAGTCTCCCAAGCTCTGTAGCTTGTTTGAAGCATGTACAGTTCATGACCCCTACAACCATGACACCTCACTACAGACTAGTGGCAGAATCAGCTCTCTGAACCTCACACCCTCAGGTTGAGCTCACCCTGGTCCCTGCCACCCAAGACAACTCTACTGTGCTGCCCAGATACAACACAGGGCCCACAGGGCTTTGCTTCTTTTCCAGAAAAACACCAAGTGGCCAATAGGAGACCACACAGCTTGCACAGTGGATTTAGCAAAGTCTTGAGGCCCTAGGTCATGCTTGAGGATACAGGGGTTTGTGGCGGTATATCTGAAGACAAGGAGTAGATCGCTGTCAGTAACTGGGCCGCCTGGTCAAGGACATGAAGTATCTCCCTGGAGATCTCCCTAGTCTCTCTGCCCATCAAGGAATCTGAGATGCTTTACTTTTTCCTGGGCTCATCCCTAAAGGATGAGGTTCTAAAGATCCTACCAGTGAAGAAACAGACTCTGGCTGGCCAGCAGACCAGGTTCAGGGCTTTTTTTGCTCTTGGGTACTACAGTGTCCATAGTCTTGGTGTTAAGTGCTCCAAGGAGATAGCCACTGACGTCCGAAAGGTCATCATCCTGGCCAAGCTTTCCATTGTCCCTGTGTGGGGAGAGTACTGGGGGAACAAGATTGGCAAGCCTCACCCTGTTCTGTGCAAAGTGATAGGCCTCTGTGCCTCAGTTTTGGTGTGTTTCATCCCTGCCTCCAGAGGCACTGGCATTGTCTCTGCTCCTGTCTGCCCCCAGGAAGCCACTGCTAGTATTGATGGCCAGTATTGATAACTGTTACACATCAGCCAGGGGCTGCACTGCCACCAGGGGGCACTGCCAAGGCCACCTTCGATGCCATCTCCAAGACCTACTGACCCCTGACCGGAAAGAGAATTTGTTCACCAAGTCTCCTCATCAGGAATTCACTGACCACCTTGTGAAGACCCACACCAGAATCTCTGCTCAGATGACCCAGGCTCCAGCTGTAGCTACAACATAAGGGTTTTTATACAAGAAAAATAAAGTGAAATGAGGCTGAGAAAAAAAAAAAAAAAAAGAAAGAAAGAAAGAAAGAAAAAAAATTACAGTCCAAAAGAATGCAGATAGGCCATAAGGTGGCAGCATAAGCACTTTGGTAATCCTGACGATGCCTTCTACACACCCACAAGGATCTTCCCCAGTCTAATTTCTCCACTACTCCATTTCCTTGCCTTCTTCCCTGCTGTCTCCTGTGTTGCACAACTTCTTAATTATAGAAAATAACCTTCTAAACATAAGTTCTATCAAAGCCAGCACAGCCTTCATTGTGTTTATCACTCTCCTGTATGCAAAACTTATCTAGTGACAAGTTGCAAATTAACACTGCAGTGAGGGAGACAGACCAAAAAGCCAGTAATTACACTGCCTGGAGTGTGGTGCGTGGGCAAGCCTATTATTTTCTACAGAGGGCTATAGACTTCAAGGAGATTCCTGAGGTGGAGCCAGACAGCAAGAAGATATTGATATATGACACCTCCAAGGTCTTGGGATGAGATCTGGAATTTCAGTAAGAAATGAAAGAGGACAATTGCTTATTCAACACCCAGGGAAGGTAGGAAGACTGGAAAACAGCAGCAGGAACAAGAAAGAGAACAGCTTTCTCAGTTTGAAACATCAAGTTTCCCAGCAATCGGAGATTCTGGGCAGAGATACCGAGTTAGAAATGAGAGAAGTGTGCAGACTTAGCAAAGCTTCAGAATAAGAGTTTGGAAGCCAGGGAGCTGGAGGGCCTCCATGTGGATGCAGGGGCAGCCCAACATGCAGGCAGGCTGGCTGACTTTGGGGTGGCTAGCTATCAAACACTCAGTGTGGACAGAGACTGCAGAACAATGGTCTGTAGCTCCTTACCTACCACCTGGGAGCTCTCTGGATCTGGACTTTCTGGCACCCCTGTTCCCAACTGTTCCTTCTGGGTCAGTGTTACAGCAGGATGGTTCTCAGGAGCTACCTGTACAGGCAGGCAGGGTACAGCCTGGGTGGGGTTGGTGTGAAGGGCAACTCTGATGAGGAGATACTACCCTACCCTGCGGGAGGAACATCAAGTAAACCAGAAGCCACAGAAGGCCCTGGAGCACCCCCAGGTGCACCAATCCAACCTGTCCACACAACTACACCTCCCACGTTTTTGTCCAGAGTCCAGATGAGTGAGTCTCCTGGACCCTTTCATCCATGCCTTCTCCCCATCCAGCCAGACGTAGCCCAGGCTCCACATCCAGTGCTGAACTCTAGTTTGTCCTCCACTATCTGTGTGACAGCTGATCTCTAGGCCTCTGCCAAGATCTGTTTTACATATTTCCCCAATTCTTAAGCCCTTCCCATGTCACAACAAACCCTTCTAACCATCCATATCTACCCCAGCTTGGACCGGAGGCACATTCTGTACACCAGCCATCTGTCCACTGCATTCCACCAAAGGCATGTCTAAGCTCTTGGTCCAACACGTCCAAACAGCATCTCCTCTACCCAACTCTGCTCTGTCTGTATCAGAACTAACAAAAGAAGTCCATTTGCCCATATCTCTTTGCAAAAATATCAACAATGTGAAACATCAAGCTAATATCTCCTTTCTAGAGCCTACAGTTCTGTTGAGATGTTTGCCAATGAGAATTACCTGTATGAATGCTAAGACACAGAATTTTTAAAAAATAATCATAATCTTCATCAAAGGACTCAGGAAGTTTAAAAAAAAGACACAAAGAAACAGTGGAGTTAAGGAGAAAGAGCTTAGAGCTTAAGGAGATTAAGCACCTAAGTGATGCCCAAGAAAATACATATATGAAGCAGGTAAAGACAATTCAGGATTTGAGAATAGAATTCAATAAAAAGAAGACTCAAGTTGAAATGAAGATAGAATTGAAAAACCAAATAACTCAACCAGAAAACTCAAAGGAAGGAGTTACAAGTCAAATGAATCAAGCAGAAGACAGAATATTAGGACTCAAAGATAAAGTAGGAAATCTAGACCAAATGAGCAAAGGATATGGAAAGAATTTAAACACAGAAAATGTAGGACTGCATGAAAAAGACCAAATCTTCCAAGTATAAGGATAGAATCCCAAGTCAGTGGCCTAGACAAAATCTTCAACAAGATCATAGAAGACATCTTTCCCAAACTAAGGAAAAGCACATCCATACAGATACAAAAAGACCACAAAACACCAAATAGACAGCACCAGAAAAGAAAATCCCACAGCATATCACAGTTAAAACATTAAGTATAAATAACAAAGTATGCTGAAACCTTCAAGAAAAAAAAAAACACAGTCATATATAAAGGAAAATCCGTTAACATAACAGCTGATTTCCTAATTGAAAAGTCGAAAGGCAGAAGAGCCTAGGACAATGCATTCCAAGTCCTAAAAAAGATTACTCAGTCAGCCTAGACTAAAATACTCAAAAAAACAAGCTGCCATATTTGAAGGAAAAAGAAAAATTTCAGTATAGACAGCTTTTTAAAATATATATACATATCCAACAAATCAACACTAAGGAAATAATATTTTGGGCTAAATAGAAGAATTATATATCAGAAAAACTGAGGAAAGAAATACAAAGCTATCGTTATCAAAAGATGAAGTACTACTGGGAACACAAACAACAAAACCAAAAATCAACAGCACACTGGCAACATCAACAAACATCTAAATAATCACCTTAATATTTACATACTTTACTATCAATTGTTTCAATTCTTCAACCAAAAAATACAGGCTTACTGAATGGATTAAGAAACAAAATCCATCTATCTGTTCTCTACAAGAAACATGTTAAGCTAAGGCTTTAGAGATCAATGCCACATTGGATTAAAAGTATGACCAAAAGCACTACAGTAAAATGGGACCAAGAAGCAAGCAGACATCACTATCATTATATCTGACAAAATAGACTTCAAACTAAAACTAATCATAACAGAAAAAGAAGGACACTTCATTCCAATCAAGGGATCACTTAACCAAGAAGACACTACTATTCTAAACATACATGTACCAAATCCTGATACATCCAATCTCATAAAATATATTACTGAACTTAAGGATATACATTATTGGCAATCCAATAATAATAGATAATTTCAATATTCTACTTTCTTGACTAGACAAGTCATCTGGGAAAATTTAGCATCAGAATGAGTTGACATCCTATAGCATATGCACTTAACAAATATCTACAGAATATTCCACCCAAAGACCAAGGAACATACATGCTACTCAGCAACACCTGGAAGCTTTTCTAAAATAGACAACATCCTGCTATACAAAGCAAATTTTTACAAATGTTAAAAGATTAAAATCACTTCTTATATCCTATCTGACCACAATAAAATAAAATGTAAAATTGACAGCAGAAAAAGGAATCAGTGACTCTAAGAAATGGTTCTTTAAGACAAACAAGATGGACAGATCTTTGGTCCAACTAACCAAAAGAAAGAAAAAGAGGACCCAAATTAACAGAATCAGAAATTAACAGGGGAACATTATGGCAACAAAGAAATTCAAATTATAAAGGAATAAAAACTTGTACTCCATTAATCTGGAAAACCTAAAATAAATAGATGAATTCCTAGGTTCAGCCAAATTACCAAAATTAAACCAAGAGGAGTCAACAACCTAAACAGACCCATGAGAAGATCAAAATATTTTTTTTAAGTCTTCTAGATAAAAACTCTGAACTCTTAACCATAACTCTATGTGGCATCTATGCTGTGAAAGGCAGAAGGTACTCAAGGCCAAGTACTAGCACACAGAGAGGATGTTCTGGGCTTTCAGAAAGCAGAACAGACAAGGGGGACCTGGACAAGGAGAAAAGTCTCTATGAAGACTGGAGAAAAGGACTAGTGGAAACGGGAAAGGGAGATATTTTTCCTGGTGGTAGGTAGAGGCCCAGAAAGACAAGAGCACCAAGGAATTGCCCAAATCAAGCTCCTCCTTGTGTCCTGGGGGGTGAAGGTTGCCAGGAAGGAAACAGGATGATTCAGCAAATGCAAAGGTTTCCTGTGTGTCACACCCTAGCTGTGTGCATGAGAGGAGACCATGAGCAGGAAGCTCTCTTTGGGAATGTACAACCAACTAATAGACAGGTACAAATATTAACATAACCTTATTCTAACAAAGCACACATTGAAGACAGAGTGCTGTCTGGGAAGGTCCCAAAGGAGATGATCTCCCAATGGGAAGAATGTAACAGCATTTTAACTAAACCATGAAAGCTGGCTAGAATTTCACACTGAGGGTTGAGGAAGGGCACTCCTGAGGTGAGGAGATGAGAGGTGGGTCTTCTGAGTCCACAGTGAAGAGACAATGAAAAGAAAGCTAGAGAAACGTAGAGCTGTATACTGGGGGCTTGTGTACTGGGTGGGCAATACCGTCTTGGCTTCTGTGGACAATGGGGAGCATTTACTCAAGGGATGGTCCATGCTGCCTATAAGGAAGCTAGAGAACAACAGCTGTCATCAATCCTAAAATTTGTATGGAAGCACAAGAGACCCCAAAGAGTCAAACCAATCCTACTGTTCTCCAACCCTTCTCCACAAGATATATGGAAGGCCTAAGCAAAATGAATAATGCTGAAGGAATCACAATATCTAACTTCAAACTACACTATAGAGCCACAGTAGCCACAAAGCCACCATGGCAGTAACACAGAAGAAGACACCAGAAAATAGAACAGAAGATTCATGGGCCTGAGAAGATGGATTAGTTGGCAAGGCGCTTGCCATGAAAGCATGAGGACCTGAGATTAGCTTCTCACCAAACACATAAACCAGCTCTCAGAGCCTTCATTTCTCTAGAATCTAGGAAAGACCTGTCTTAAAACATAAGCTGGAGAGAGCCATAGAGAAAGACCCCTGGCATCAGTCTATGGCCAACACACACACACACACATAGGAACACACACACAAGGCACACACACACAGGCACACACACACAGGCACACACTATTAGACCTCTATCAGAAAGCTTTTAGAACTGATAAGCATTTCCAATGAAGCTGTAAGATATACAATATACAAAATTATCATATAAAAGTCAGTTGCTTCTCAAAATATACCCCTCATCAACTTTCCGACAATGAAATTAGGGGAAACATCACATTCGCTATACTTCAAAGAAAGAAACCTAGGCATAAACCTAACCATGGAGGTGAAAACCCTCTACAATGAAAACTTCAAACAACCTTAAAAAAAGTAAAATAAAAAAGAAATAGATGCTAAACAGTGACAAGAAATTCAATGTTCCTGGATTGGTACAATTAAATTGTGAATATGAATTTACAAATTCAATGCAATTTCTATCAAATGCCCAATGTCATTCTTTACAAAACTAGAAAAGACAATCCAAAAATGTATATGGACACATGAGATTACAGCCAAAGCACTCATAAACTCAAAGAACTCTACTGGAGATCTTGATGCCTGACCTCAACATATACTACTGCGCTGTAATGAAAAATCCCACATACACTCGCTATTGGGGAGATCGTAAACTGGAACAGTCTGGATGATTACTCAAATCATCCTCTCTTTAACATTTTACAAATATCGGTCCAACATTCACCAAGTGCCTTAAGCTAATAGAACATCAACAGCTGAAGAAATAATTATCAGGGAGATTACATCAAATTGATATGCTTCTGAATAGCAAAGGAAACGGCAGTGAACAGCAGTCTACATAACAAGAAAATATTTGCCAGCCATTCATCTAACAAGGAACAATATACAAAAGAATAGATAATCCAGTCAGAAAGTGGACCAATTTGCTGGCCAGACAGTTTTACAAATGAGCAAGTACAAGCAGCCAATAATGTATGACAGACATTCACTACCATTAGCTATTTCAGAAATGCAAATCAAAACTATTGGTTTCTTTTTATTCCAGTTTATTTACTTTATATCCCAAAAGTGCCCCTTCCTTTTCTCTCTCTAGTCCTCTCTTCCCCCCTCGCCTCTCCCTTTCCTCCAGAAAAGGGAAACTTCCTCCCCCATATCAACCTTCCCCAGCACATCAAGTCACATCAGGAGCGAGCATATCCTCATCCCCTAGGGCCAAGCAAGGCAGTGCTGCCAGGGCAGAAGTGATCCAAAAGCAAGCAATAGAGCCCATGTTAGAAACAGCCCCACCCTCCACTCACCAGGCTCCCCCCAAAAAGACCAAGCCACCAATCAGCTACGTGTGTGCAGGAGGCCTATGTCCAGATCATGTGTGCTCTTTAGTTGATGTCTCAGTCTCTGTAAGCCCCCATGGGACTGAGACAGTTGTCTCTGTTGGTCTTTTTGTGAGGTTCCTGTTCCCTCAGGTCCTTCCATCTTTCCCCCAACACTTCCACAGGACCCTGGTAGCTCTGCCCCATGTTTGGCTGCAAGTCTCACATCTGTCTCAATCTGCTGCTGTCTGGAGCCTCCCAGACTACAGTCAAGTTAGGCTCCTGTATGAAAGCAAAGAAGAGTATCATCATTACTGTCAGGGGCTGGCTCTCTATCATGGGGTGGGTCTCAGCTTGGGCCAATTGTTGGTTGGACTTTCCCTCAATCTTTGTTTACCTGCACTTCGTGTAGGCAGGGTAATTTTTGGATCTCGGGTTTTGTCAGTGTGTTGTTGTTCCCCTCCTTCCACTAGTCCTGCCTGGCCAGGAGGTGGTCACTTCAGTCTTTATGTGCTGCTCCCACTCCCCCTTTAGGAGTTTCAGCTAGAGTCACACCCATGTCCTCCCAGGAGCCTACCCTGATGAAGGCCTCCAGCTTGACAAAGAGATGGCTCCCCTCAGTTTTCCTTCTTGTTCCCAGCCTTTTCACCTCCCACCTCCTTCTTTCCCTGCCATTGGATCCCCAGGCCTGCTTTCTCCCCAGTCCATCTCCTTTGCAGTTCCCTCTCTTTATCCACTCCTGCTGTCTAAAAACTCTTAATTTCATGTCACTCCAATCACAATTGATACCATCAAGAAAATAAGCAACAGGCAGACATGGTAGCACACGCCTTTAATTCCAGTACTCTGACTGGCAGAGGCACGTAGATTTCTGTGAACTCAAGGCCAGCCAAAGCCTATCTAGAAAGAAAAAAAGAAAAAAGAAAGAAAGAAAATGAGGGAAAGAAAGAAGGAAAAGAAAGAAAAAGAGAGAAGACAAGAAAAGTATCTAAAAAATGATGGCATGACTATGAAGAAAACTGAGCCTGCTGGAAACTTAACCCAGTCGCTATGGAAATCAGCAGAGAGGTTCTTTGTAAAGCTACACAAGGCCCGGCCTTGCTATTCCTGAGTATACAATCAAAGAAATACAAGTCATCATAAACCAGACATACCTGCACATCTATAGCCAAGATACAAAAGAAGGCTTGGTGCCCAACAATAAATGAGTGAATAATAAGAACGTAGAATACCTCGTGTGTGTACACGAAGTGTTATTCAGCCATAAAGAATAACAGATTGTACCATCTGCCAAAAAAAGAGAATGGACTTAGAGATTATCATGTTAAACAGAATAAAGAACTCCCGGGACCCACATCACATGTTCTCTCTCATGTCTGAAAATGAAGGGTGAGGGAAACAGAACAGGAAAGCAAAGCCAGGACTGCTGGAACCCTTGATGCTTCCCAGCCTGCGGCCCCGGCAGGCTGCTGAAGAAGCTGTGCTTTCTGATGTCTGGTCTACAGGGTGAATTAATTCACTACTGCCCCAGAAATAAATGTAAAAGAAGACTATCAGAGAGGCAGAAGGAGAAAAGAGGAAGAGAGAAAGAGGGATAGGACAAGCAAATAGAGGGAAATCTTTGATCAAAGTACATTATATGCATATGTGAAAGTGTTAAAATGAAGCTCACTGCTTTGTATAATTATTATGGGCTAATAATAAGTATTTTTTAAATCAGCTATCTTCTAGAACATGAATTCCTAGGGGACATGAATGACAGCTAGGAACCAGGAAGAGTGATGCTGAGAGCCACGGCAGCCGAAACTGTGCTGAAGATAGCTTCTCACCCAGCTACAAGAGGCGGAGGTAGTAGCAAATGCCCTTAAACGAGAACTAGGGTGTCTGACTTCAGTCCCTGCTGGCTCATATGTAAGCTAAATGTTCTTGCTCAGGTCTTCTTCCGGACATTAGATTTCTCTACATACAGTGGAGAAAGCTATCACCCCAGAGGAGCTTCCTGACACTAATACCATTCAAGAAGTCCATGACAACTCCTAGTCCTTCCCAAAGGAACCAAGAAAACACAGGAGAAGGAAGGCTCAGATCATAAACTCAGGGGACAGAGACGGGATGAGTCTGTCACTATGGGTCCCCTGCCACCCTCTGTACATTACAAGTCAGAACAGGGAAATGAAGGGCATCAGAGGTGTGGCAGGCAGGCTGTCCTGCTTAAGACCAGGGGATTGGGGAAGTGAGCCAACTAACCAGTTTTCCTTCCAAACAAACTTCAAGCCCAGGGCTGGGAATTTCACAAAAAAAAGCAAAAAGCATTGTGTGAACATTTCCTGCTCCACCCCAGCTCCTGCACTGGCAGGGTTAGCACACTGCTCAACTGTGAAGCAATCTTTTCCAAGGATGACCATGTATCTAGCAAAGGGCTGCCTATAAATGCTGGCCTCGTGCTGCTCTTACCAAACAGTCTGTGACTCTTCATCTTTGGTAAGTAAGCTTCATCTCCCCTAGAGAGGAGCCTGCCTGCTAGAGCTTTCATTCCTTCCCTTAACCAACTTCTGTCTCAGGCCTCCTCTAGAAGCCCTCCTTGGTTGACCCTACCCATTTTACATCTTCATTCACTTTTTCTGAGTGCCGTACATTCCATATAGACAGGCAAAAATTTGATTCCATGTGAGTGTGTGTGAGAGAGAAAAGCTGTCTCCTGTTAAGCAGCACCCTGCCTGTTCTTTCTATTTTGAGTTTTCCCTTCCTTTCCTGCCTGACAGTGGTCAGGGAAGCTTGGCACCCCATTCTTTTATTTGTAAATAAAAGAATGTTTTATTTTTCAAAGAAGCAAGAAGATGGCCGCCAAAACCCCATCTCTGATGGAGCGCAGCATCGACACGATCATCCACACCTTCCACAAACACTCTAGGAAGGAAGGAAACAGGGACACCCTGAACAAGAAGGAGTTCAAAGACTTGGTGACCAAAGATCTGGCCAACTTTATGAAGGTGAGGCTTGAGCAGTGAGGGAGGGTGCCTTCTGTAGCAGTCATGGAGAAAATCCCGGTACCTTCCATGTCCCAAGGCAGAGGACTTTCTGGGGAACAATTGGAAAGTATTTAGTTTCACTTGTTTCACATCGGCTCCAGCGTCAACACTCAGTACATTACTCTTGTTTTTAAATCAAACCCCAGCCTGGGGTTTCCTGTGCCTTTGCCATCTGTCCTCCAGGGTTATCCGCCCTGCCTGCACCCAGCCCTAACAGCCTCCTCTATTTCACCCACAGAAGGAGAAAAGGTGTGACAACCTCCTAACAGACATCATGGAGGACCTGGACACAAACCAGAATGAGGAGCTAACGTTCGAGGAGTTTATCATGCTGATAGCAAAACTGGTCTTTGCTACCCATGAGAGTCTGCATGAGAACAACCCCCGTGGGCATGACCACAGCCACGGCGAAGTCCCGGGGAAGTGATTAAGAGGCCAGCCACACGGCATCTGCCCAGCCAAGTATAAACAGAATGTCTTACCAAACGGCCTTGCTTGTGGGTCTGGGAAATGATAAAAAATAAAGTTTTTTTTTTTTCCATTCCAGTGCTCCGAATGTTGTTTCTACCTCCCTTTACACTTGTACTTTCTGGGGGTCTGAGTGCTGAGCAGCCCTGCCCTTTCCTGAACTCAAGCCCTCCATTTAGTCATGACAAACAGAGAGCCAGAAACCTGTGTCCATACTGAGCCCCAAGGCTTACCTCCCCCACACATCGCTCTCCTTGACATTAGATCTCACAGCTCAGATCACATTCTGTCTGTCCAGCTTGCCAACATGCCCCTTGTCATAGCAGAAGGCAAAAACATGCGATCCCTTCCCTAGACAGCCTCCTACCTTTGCATGGCCTGGTCCTATCACACATATTGCTGCTCTCTCTCCCCTTCCCCCCCTTCCTCCAAATGACCTAAACTGCTCCATGTCTGGGGAGGTATGCTGAGTAAGGATATATAAAGAGCAGGCACATACAAACTCTCTTTTCTGGATCGAAGAGAGCAGTCAGCTCTCCCAATAGACTCAGAGTCCTAAACATGTGCTGCTGGGTCCCTGTGGTCTTCACATGGATGTGGGTGGCAGTTACCCCCAAGTCTACCCTACGGTGGAATGAAAGCTCTCGCTTGCTCAGTGAAGGGATGGGCTCCCATCCTGTCTCTGCCTTTCAAATTTCCTGACTCCCATAGAGATTTGGACTTTGTTCACAGAGCCTCTGGAGCCTGAGGATTCAAACTGCAAGTTACTAGAATCAGATGGTCTCAATAAGGTGGTAGAAACTTTTCCAGTCCCTCATCAGTAGATAAGAACCCAGCTGAGCAGGGACATTTGCTCCACTTTGTAAGTCCCGTTCCACCTCCCACAGGGCTGCTGTCATTGTCCCTCTGTTGGAGGACACTGCTGTTTGAGGTTTCAGTCCTCCCAATCCGGATAGCCTTTCTAAATTCAGCACTAAATGGAAAACTCCCTCTTCCTACTCTCTGCCTAACCTCTCTGCTTGACCTCTAACGGCCTTTGGCACAGCTCCCTGCTAATGCTCCCCTCCCCAAATTCTGTATTCCAAAGTGGAAGTTGTTTCCTAAAGTTTTAGTTTTACAAAACAAAACAACAACAACAAAAATAGAAATCATAACTCACCATGTCTGAATCTGATCTGGGTTCTGTGTGGATCAGGAAGTCTCTAGAATTTTGGAAATAATTGCATTTCATTATCCACTTCTTTGTCACTGGTTCTTTCGGGATACATTCACCGGACACTCACTGAATGATGGATACTACACAACACTCCAAAGAGCCACTGCAGTGAATAAGGCTTGGCCAAGAGCTCTAAGACCTGCAGGAAAGATAAGATAGGCCCTTGGGTCATTCTACTACAGAGAGGTAAAAGTCAAGGGCTATGACACTAGGTAGGACTTTGAGGCTGGAATGGCACCCTTCTGTAGGGTGTCTATCCAGAAAGGAGATGGCTCTTCTCCAATATCAGAATTTTCTGATACATCTACCACTATACTGAATTGCAATTGATGAAGCGCACATGAACGTATCTGAGGACTGTTTGGTTCCCTCCTTTTTCATTTTTTCTTTTCCTGATTCCTACCTTCTCTCATATATGTGTGTGTGTGTGTGTGTGTGTGTGTGTGTGTGTGTGTGTGTGTGT
>NW_026592732.1:132674-142471 GCF_907164565.1 Psammomys obesus | reverse complement strand
TGTGTGTGTGTGTGTGTGTGTGTGTGTGTGTGTGTGTGTGTGTGTGTATGTGTGTGTGTGTATCACCTCAAGCTTTCTGAGTCCCTCCTGCCTTAGCTTTCTGAGCCCTAGGATTTATACATGAAAGCCATCAGGCCTCGCTAGGAGGAGTAAGAACCAAAATGCGTTGGAGCTATAGGTATTTCAGGGCAGATTTTTTTAAAAAGCCTGGACCCGGCAGATATAAGGCTGTGTGGGAATGAGGAACATGGACATATGAGGGGGAGATCTGAGAGTTACAAACAGGACAGATAGGGAGCCTAGGAGTTCACTCTTCACTTAGAAGAGCAGAGGGCAGAGCAGCGAAGGATGCAGGAAGAGAATTCTATCGTCATAGTTGTGCTTTGTGCATGTCAGTCTGAGGTTTATAGAATAGACTAGAGGTTCAAAGAGGCTGAAGGCACCATAGCCCATGAGGAGGCAGTGGCAATAGTATCACTGAGAGCTTAATAGACCTGTTGGGGTGCCAAAAGAACCTGTTTGGTCAGAATATAAAACGCCCCTCAATTAGACAAGGCAACCAGAAGCTCCTATTGTAATCAGCCTGACAGCAAGGAAGAGATTGTAAAGAGAAATTTGCATCTGTCCATAAGACTACTGAAACAGTGTAACCCCCAGATCAGGAAATTTCCCAGTAATCCCATACCAAAAGGTCCCAACCACAGTGGGATTTTTGAAAGAGATTCCGCACAGTTCTAGTACCTTGGCAGACTGCCTTACAGGATGAGACTGAGGCCCGGGTGGGGCCACATCTTAACTGTGCTGCTGACATGTATACCTCCTTGGCCCTTTGCATTTTAATCTCACTTCAGGGACCCACAAGATGGACTTGGGTGTTCACCAGAGCCCCTTCTTCCTCTTTGCCCACTGGCCACATCAAATGAATCTCCTCTTTCTGCTTTCCAATATCAAGCTGAATGTTTTGATTGGCTTATCATGGGTGGGTGGCAGGGCCTGGTTTAGGCTCAGATTGTAACCCCTAAGTTTGATCCACTGGCATAATAATAAAGACCTTGTTAGGAAGAGACCTTTCTTTTGAGCAGTTCAGTTAGGCAATCTTACACAACCCCAGAACCCAACCTCAAAGACCTGCTCACCCTACCTTCTGGAGTTGCCTAAAATTTGTATTTTAGAAAGTACAGTGTTATGAATGTTGACAGTTCAATTACCAAGACAATGGCAGGGATGATGAAACTGTTGCTCAAGTTTCTTGGGCTCATGTTTATCTCAAGACCAGGTAGGCTTCCTGGCTCTATTAGAGATACGTCCTAAAAGACCGAGAAGCGGGCTCCAGGAGAGAAACCACAAGCCTCTTACAGGTGTCCTCTCTTTCTATTGTGAGTTCTCTGACATTTTCCCTCATAACTGGAAACAGCAGGTGCAGACCTTAGAGTGGCGCTCAGAGAACAGGACAGCACAGCAGGCACAGCAGGAGTGGGATCCCAATGGCCCACAGCCTAGGGAAGCCCCACCTTAACTTCAGTCTCTTCTCCTTTCCTCTGCTCTCCTCTGCTCTCCTCTGCTCTCCTCTGCTCTCTTCTCCTCTCACCTCCTCTCCTCTCTTCTGCTCTTTCCTCTCCTCTCTCTCTCTCCCTTCCTTTTCCTCTTCCTCTTTCTTCTCTTCTTGCTCCTCTTCCTCCTTCTCCTCCTCCTTGAATTGCACCTTTTTCCCTCTATCTTATTTTTCTTAGAGAACTCTCTCACTCGATGTTTTTTGGACCTCCTAGTGAGATGCAACCCTATGCTGTCAAGGTGCTGGTGTGGGGACCTTTTGAACAACTTCTCAT
Organism: Psammomys obesus; assembly: GCF_907164565.1. Classification (NCBI taxonomy): domain Eukaryota; kingdom Metazoa; phylum Chordata; class Mammalia; order Rodentia; family Muridae; genus Psammomys; species Psammomys obesus. Next base: position 140,645 of record NW_026592732.1, on the reverse strand, counting down.
GATATAGAGAGGGGCAAATCACCAGAGGGAAATACAACTGTGTGTCACTCCAAAGTTTTGGGTGATTTGCTATTGTACAAACATCATAGAGTGTGTTTGATTTAAAAGAAACTGAAAGTGACAGAACTGATGTTATAAAAGATTTACCAATAGATTTGCTTAGGAGACATTAAATCACACATTGTAGAATTTAGCTAAGAGAGTGCTGCCTCCAAAATACCCCAAAGATAAATAATATGTCCACAAAGCCTGTTAGAGCTAAGCAAAATTTACAGTGCTGGGATGTAACTATTCCTTCACCAGGACTAACCAGCCCCAAAGAACACACCTCTGACAGGCAGCTCAGGGGGCAGCATAGCGTCACAACAGCCATCAAGTCCTGGTCTGCCATTAAGTTCTCCCTATCAGGAGAGGCATAATTCTGCCGTGTGTGTTAGATGATGCTGTGTAACAAATACTCAAAAAGAACAACACTGGTGTGCTTAAGAAATAGTTCTGGCAACAGCTATGCTGTGTAAATTTCTTATCTGCCCAGGTGGCCAGATTTTCAGTCTCCTGTACCTGTTTAAATTGTAACATGGGGCTAGGACCTGAGGGAGATTTAAGGATGGCAGTGAATGTAAAAATGCATAAGCCTAACGTGTGTAAAAGTTTGTAAAATCTTTTGTTCAGGCTGGCTCTTCCTTGGACATTAGCCACAGTCGCCTTGGAGTTGTTTGTTTTGTTTTGTTTTTTAAGTATAAACTTGTTCCTCTGTTAATCTTAAGTGTGCAGAGTGATTTCTCACCAGGAAGACTGATGGTTTCTACAGCATGCTTACACAGAGCCAGGTGATTCAGGCCAGTCACTTGCTATGGCTTCATCTTGCAGTTGAGAAACTTCCCAAACATAAAATGCATGTGGCTATTGCTGGTAAAACACTGTATTATTTGTCAGGAAACTTTTTTATCTTTTTCTAGTTTCTTTTATCGTTCTTTGTGTATGAGTATTTTTCCTGCTTGTATGCCTGGTGCTAAACACCAGAGGAGGCATCTGGAACTGGGACTACAGATGTTTGTGAGCTGCCAGGTGGGTGCTGAGAGCCAGACCTGTGTCTTAGGAAAGAAAAGCCAGTGCTCTTAACCACTGAGCCATCTCTCCAGCCCCTCGTTAAATAATCCTTATAAATAGGAGGGGCACCTTTAAAATATAAACACGGAAACCAGGAACATGGCTCTTTGTTCCTGGTTTACTTATTGTGTGCAGTATGCAGTCAGCTGTGCTATCGTTTTCAGAACTGGCAGTGCAGTGTTTCTGTTTATACCAGCATCTCCAGAAACACACAAGTGAGGCCTTGTCTCTCACACACACTACTCACCACGAACCAATGAATTTTTAGCTCCATCATAGTCTTATGGGTCCACTGTCCTATGTGCTGTCTGACATTGACCGGACATCATTATGACTGTTCTTGAAAGACTTGGGAGAAGCGGACAGTTCATAGTGATTGCTGAGGCCTAGACAGAGGAGCCCTACTGCAGCAAGGCCTGCTGGGGCCTTTTGTGCTGTGAATCATTTGCTAATTGTCTCCCACCCTCCCCAGTACTACCGCAAGCTTCTTTCCTGGGTTGTGTGTCAGCTGCTCCTTCCTTCTGCCGGAGAATAGTGACTCCATTCAAGGAAAGCAACACCTGCTGATCCCTCACTCATTCCAGGGAAACAGCCACCAATGCAAAACGCTGCTGTTGACAGCACATACGGTCCCTGCTCTCCTAGAGCTTGCATCTCAGGGAGAGCAAAATATCACACAAGATGAGAAATCCAAATCCGTAGCCTATGCCATTTCAGAGGGCTGTGAGACCTGCTGAGGAAATAAAGAAGGAATACAGGCCAGAAGGACTGCTAGGTGTGGTGTCCTGAGATTGTGGACGGTGTCGCCGGGAACCTGAACCACCACGTGAACTTTGCAAAGCTGACCATGTCCAAGAACAAACCAAAAGGGCAGAGGTCCAGGAATGTATGTCACATGGCCAGCCAGAAGACCTTCAAGGTTAAAAACAAGGCAAAACCTGTTACTACCAATCCTGAGAAGATGAACATGCCGAATGATGAGAAAGTCAACGGAATGAACAGAGCTTTTGTAAATACACAGAAAGAACTTGCAAATTCTTCAAAAAGCTGCAGCATCATGAAAGTAAATGTCGCCCAGCTAATGTTGACAAAAGAGCATGGCTAAAGGCTCAGTTGTAATATAGTGACAGTGTATCGCATTCCCTCAAAGATCAATAAACTGGATGTTTCATTTAAAAGAAAATGACTGCTAGGTGAGACCCAGTTAAGGACAGAACAATTGATGTGAGATCTGAGTAAGAACTGGCTGTCTCCTTGAGAATGTTCAAATGCGTTGGAGAAAGCTTGGAGGGGTTCTTTCAGACAGGTGACATGATTTCTGTGTGGTACTCATAGGGCTGTTTCACAGAAGGCAGATTTGGGAACTCCAGAGTAGGGGCTTGGGGGGGCAGTTAGGAAGCTGTTGCCAAGGCTCACCAAGCCTGATCGTGTGTCAAACACTGCTAGACCCATACCATCTAGAATCCCTTCATCTAATGGGGGGCCAAGGGGTGACAGACAACCAAAGAGACATTCTCAATATTGGTTCATGGGCAAAACATAAGGAGAACTGGGTGGCAAACACAAAATGGCTCCAAAACACAGAAGAGGAACATTGTTTCTGTCCTCTTGACTGGGGTGAGGCAAGGTGAAGAAAAGTTTCCTCAGACTGAGTTCTGGAAGGTTAGGAGCAGCATTTCTGCATGCCCAGTGCCATGTTAGACAATGTGAGAAATGGGAACCTTCCAATTTCAATAGTCTAGCTTGTTTGCTTTCAACTGTGAAGGCTTCTTGTATTGGTCAAGTCAAAATGATGGTGGGTTCCAAGCACTGTTATAGCAGGGGTCTATGGCAACTGTCCCACTCAATCTACATCGTTGTGCTGACTTCCAAGGCTCTGTTATGCAGGTCAGCTTGGCATATGGCATACAAAACGCCTGCCTGAAATGCTCCCATGAAGGGCAGGAGATTAAACACTTAGCAATGAGAAAAAATATGAATAGCATTGCAATGGCTGATCTACTTGAGCCCAGAAGTGCTAGGTCAAGAGATGGACCACTACTTTCAGCATCCTGTAATTGCAAAGTGGCCACCTATAATCACAATCCTGTAAGACATCTGTGTACTAATGCAAGTGAGGGCCCTTACACCTCAACCCACAAATGTGAATTTTGGGAAGAAGCAAGTATTAGTGAGAGACACTAGACAAGGAGGTTTTCATAAGGCTTTAGATGAAGAAGTCTCTTTAATTCGTTCTGAAATGATTGAAGGACAGTGCTCAAGAACAACTCCCAATCTGGGGCTCTGATTCAACAACCACAGGTTTTACTCACCCACATCTCACCTTGTGCCAGTATGAAGCCTCATGCATTGCTGGTCGCCTACACTCAACTTCCCCCAAAAGTTCTCAGACATGGGCCTGGACCCAGCTCCACCCTTGCTTCCTATCAAAGGCCAAGACAGCAAGCCTCACTGCTGGGACGTGAGAAACAAGCCGAGGCACTTGCTGAGTGTTCATTGCAATAAAAAAATGATGATGACATTTAAAACATTCAGAGTGAACTTGTGTCCTGGAAGGGCAGAGGCTTCAGCTGAAAACTAGGAAAATATGAATGAAAGGAATTTTTAAAGCAATGTACCAGTGGTGACTGGCCAACGTTAACACATGTAATATACACTAAAGCACACAAGAAGCCAGACATAGGTATGCGGGAACTGTCTAGGACGTCTTCTCAATCTTTATGGAAGTCTCCAAGAGTTTCCATTTGTTAAGAAGTAAAGAGGTTTGGAGCAATTACAACACACCAGACACCACCTTGCAAAAATGCCTTGAAGCAGCCTTGGGGACTGAGGATGGGGAGATGTCTATTTTGCAATAAAAAAAAATGAGTTTAGGGAAGTGAAGCAACTTTTCTGTGTCAAACTCACCTGTCTCCAAAACCTTTACTGTTATAAAATTCCCTAAAATCAGAATATAAGTTTTTATTTCAGAAAATAATACCTTATCAGCCTCTTTAAAAAAATGGTTTCTGTAAGCCATAGACATTCTTCTGTGAGATCCAACTTTGTTTCTCACTTAGTCTTTATCTTAATACAGTCAATTCCCAGTTTTGCTTTTAAAAACCCTGTCCTCCTAGACAGGCTTGAGTCATTGCTCTCTTGTCCAGTGGCGATCTATCACAGACTCTCTGGTTTCCAGCTCAGATTTTAGATGTGTAAGTAAGTGGGTGCTAAATTCAGTCACATCCCTTCTGGCTACCTATTCTAAATCCTCAGAACATGCGCTAGCAAATCACACTTTGCGAACTGAATGGCATGCATAATTCTTGCATGCTGCACATGCCTAATTTTGATTCTTTTAAATATCTACTTAAGGCATCTGTTTGCAGGTCAGAAAATAAGGAAACATAATGGTGTGATGCTCTGAAATATTCTTAAGCTGCAAATAAAATTGACTAAACAAAAGAATTCTGTACTCAGAGTCACTGTGTAAAAAGCTCTATCCCGAGTTCAAAACCAAACTGGTGCCAATGGCTGCCCTCTGAGACTTTAGAATTGAACAAGCTCATACACCTTTCTCAGCAATAGCACTGAGGTCACCATGATGAAGGAGAGCAAGGTGCTGAGGTCAGTGGAGTTGTGAATGGCTCCATTCTGGGGGCAGAAGTACTCACCAAAGTATATGCCCTGTTGCCAAGAAGCCACAGGAAAGTAGTTGGGACTAGCTTAGAGATGGACATTTTGGGGCATCTCTGAAGCTCTGGGTACTTTGCCACTTATAGAAGGCCAGAAAGACAGGACACTCACACAGCTTTAAACAAAGCTTGGACAGACAATGAGAAACTAGAATTTGGCAAGCCAGTCCCTCAGAACCACCCAAAGCAGGTGGAGTTTCATCTATTGTGCCCCATGATGACAGAAACTGAGAATCTCCAAAAGAACCCTGTGGGTTTTACACACCAAGGTCAATGGACTAGGTCAGGCAAAGCCACATGGGGACCAACCCCTCAATTCAGAGCAAAAGAAATCAATTCCATGTGCCTTTCAGACTTCCCTAGATCTGATGACCAAGGTTTGTGCCTTAGATCCACATTACACCTGGACTGACAGAGCTCTGAGTGAGTAATCATGGAACCAAAGCCAGAACACAATTCACTAGACCAGAAAGGTCCTACAACTGACAGGATGACTGGGCCTGGAGCAATGACCCCCTTCCAAAATCCCATCTATCCATGTAGGAAACTAATACAAGAAGCCATAGACAGAAGCCTTTAGACAGTCCTATTGTTTGCAATCAACAGGAAACCTGCTTCTGGATTTCTCCTACTGTTTCTCTAAGAAGTCTACCCATGTACAGCAGGAGATGTTACAGTAAAAAAAAAAAAAAAAAAAAAAAAAAATGCAACCCTATTCTGCAGCAGAGAATCAGAGTGTTCAAATATCTATCACCACTGGGTTCAGAGAGTCTTGGTTGTCCTAAATAGGTGGTAGTAGAGTCAGTAACAGGTTGGATAATGCTTTCCCAGGGCGTGTGTGACTATTCCAAGTGTGAGGACACACACAGCAGAATGAAGTCATCTGGTGGCTGGTGTTCCTGGAAGGATGTTTTGGGAAAACATGTGGTATCAGACAATCAGCCTTTACAGTTCAGGTCTTTCACACAGATGCCTCTGGATGCGAAAGTCCCAAACAATATGCTCTAGCCGACTGTGCCAGGTACCCCACAAGGGAATAGAGAAGCCACCCAGCATTTGTAACGTTACAGGGAATGCTCATTTATAAGAGTCTCTAGTTTAAAACCATAAATTGGGTAGTAGGGTAAAACTATACCGCATGCTCGCCACTGGCAATGTGTGAAACTTGTCTAACTTTATAGCTATGCTTCTGGTAAACTGTACTGAGCTGATCTTCTGGTGGGGTCCCCATCAGACTAACGGTGGGCTGAATGAATGCTGTTGGAGTCTGGGGGGAGGAGTGCTGTGCTGAGAATGACTGAGTTAGCAATGCTTTGAAGCACAGGGAAGACTGGAGGGAACATTCCTTCGTCTTGGGAGAGAGAAGGGAAATCCCCAAGAATTTAGGGAAATCAAAATGCCAATTTTCTTGTTCCGTGTTTGGGAAACTATCCTCGTCTGGAGGATTGCTCATACCAGAGAAGATTCACCAGTACTTCAGGCCCTGAGGCATGCTGGGTGGAGTCCTGGCCAGAAGAGAGAACCCTGAAAACAAGTTCATTGGCACCTACTGAGGACCCTGGGCAGCAGAGGCGCTGAAGGGAGAAGATAGAAAAAGGCTAGAGAAGCAAGCATAGGGACCGAGGGAAGCTTGACCCTGCCCACTCACTAGAATCTAGTGACTAGAAAAGCTGCTGGAAGGAATCTCTGCACACATTATGCAGCCTCTTCAGCCGGGGGTCTGGTCTGCACTCTGCACTTGGCAGTCTAGTTAGCAGCTTTTTAGGTTTTTATGTTCCTGGGTCTTTTCATAAGCAAAAGGGAAACTGGAATTCCTTCTCTCACAAGGTTGTTATGTATGAGAAATACATCACCATGGGGTCTCAAGCAAAGTGAAAACTTACTAACAAACATAGTAGGCTTATGTCAAAATCGATGTTTAATTCTTTAGTAAAAGAATCATCAAAGATTTTTCTTCTAAAAAGCAGGCTAGAAGAATATTTGAAAAATATGTGAGGGGAAAAAAGCAAATGTACAAGACTCTTAAGTGATTCACTGAGCTTTCGACAAGGTGATAGCCATTGTAGTCTGGTGTTTATCCCCTGGACCAAGCTGTAAAATACACTGCCCTGTCCAGCAGTAGAAAGCATGTCCTTACTTATCTGCTGAAACTTTGTAATCAGACATCCTTTGCAGACCACTTTTCTCAAGTATCAAATGATAACAAGGAACAAGACCTTCTTTCTTCCAAATAGATGGCAGGAAATAAGGAGACACCATCTGTCTTTTCTCAGGTTGGAAATTACTTTTTTCTTTCTCACTGCCACACAGTTGGATTCTGATGAATCCCAGGCTGCCTGGCCCTCTTTAGCCATTTGAATTTGAAGGCTATCAGGTGGGATGAGGTCTGGAGCCAACCAAAATGGTTCATTTCCCAAGTAAAATTAAGTGTAAAAGTCTCCTGCTAGAATAAGTGCTCTTGCTCAGCTGCTGGAGACCAATTGTCCAATTCCAGACCCTCTCTATGCCCTTTTGGACCATTGTTACAATCAGGAAGATCTTGGCTGAACGCAGCCATGGGTGGAGAACTTGGATAGACAGGAAAATTGCAGGCCCCGGAAATCTCCGTGGCCGGATCTGCCTCAATCGGTGAGCCAAGGTCTTCCCTGTGGTTCAAGTGTTGCATGAAGTTTCCTGCCAAACCACTTTTCTCAACTTCCCACCAGCTTGCTCTTCTTCTGCATCTGCGGGAACAGGAAACCAAATCACCATGCTCCGGGCCACAAGCCCTATCTGCCTCTGCCCATTGATTCCTATGACGGACAAAATTGCTGTCTGTAATGATAATCCCAGCCCACTCCTTAATGGAGCATGAAAGACCCTCACTTCATCTTTCCCTGCCCAACCATGAGCTTGGAATCAGTTGTTGGTAGCTTGGTGTTAATTCTAATTCTTCCCAACCAGTGCCCCATTCACAGTGCAATCTGGACCTTCTTTCCTATGATTCATCTGGATGGGCTCAGAGAAAGCTTAACTCACTAGAATTTCAACTAAAGGCAAATGTTACTAAGAGTACATCTCCCCCAAAGATCTGGTGACAGCAAGTCCAACAGAGAATTTCAGGAGCACTTGAAATCACTGAGACATGTCCTCCCACCTCAACACACACACACACACACACACACACACACACACACACACACACACA
>NW_026592732.1:88226-132664 GCF_907164565.1 Psammomys obesus | reverse complement strand
CACACACACACACACACACACACACACACACACACACACACACACACCGCCGCCACCACCACCACCAACAACAACAACCAAGTAGATAGCTGAGAGGCAGAAACAGACTGTTCTCTTCTGTGTACTCCAGAGTTTATTTTCATACACTGTACTCTCTCAGTACTGAGTGAGGCTAGAATGTGTCTTGTCGAACATAGAACCTCTCTGATCTTTTGCCTGGGTCACTTCGACACCAGCTGCTCACTTTTGAATCATGAGTTAGAAGAACATAATGCATGGTGACATTCTTCGAGCTGCATTTTCATTGCCTCTGCATTACACAGCGTGTTCCATGTTCCTGCCTTCAGAGCATGATGAAAGAAGGTATCCCTCCATATAACCAAAGAAGGCATTTTACTCCCTCTCACTTCCCTGCTAGGTTTCAGGAGGTAGTAAAAAGGTTGGTGAGAAAGGCATGAGTCTAATTGCCTCCTTCAGGAAAGGTGTTTATTAATGCCAACAGCCTAGAGGGGGGCAGAAGAAAAATCGCAGCTCCCTACCCTACCAAACAAAGCAAGGTGTGTTCTTTTAAGGTCCTTAGGAAAAGGAGGAGGTGGAAAACGGAAAGGTAGTATACCACAAGAAATAGGTAAGGTCCCTTTGTATGACCAAATGACATTGAAAGATCCTATTCACCCAGTGATTTGGGCTAGCAGCAAGTACCTGGAAAGTCCAGAGCACATTTGAAGGTAATCGGTAGAGTGGAGAATTTCACAGAACAATGGGCCTGTTTAATCTGTGGCACATGAGATGCAAAGGGCTGGTTAATGCATGACGGTGACGCTGCCTCTGACTCTGGGCAGGAGGGAGGCTGGCTATGGGCTTGTCAGCCCCCTCTGTTCAGGGCTTAGTTTCCTGAAAGTCCTGTTTCTCTACTTGTATGACATGCGTTTCTATTTCCTAATCTGTGACTATACTCCCATACCTATTTAGTCCCAATCTTTTAGAAGACTGTCTGAGCACTATTTGCAGAAATATTTTGCTGATAATTGACTAGTTATTGACTGAAACACTGGTGAGAATCCAATATGGCAGCACTGAGAGCACATTGTGTCTGATGAGCAGGGCACAGTGACATCACAGCAAATAACACACCAAATGGTGGGCCCCAAAACACCAGCAATTGTGTCCCCCAGGTGAGAAGAAACCCCATGGTGTGGGAAGGAATCAGGTCCAATCTCAGGTCACCCAGCTAAACCCCAGAAGAGTTCCCAGTTCCCACCAGGTGCTTGGTTACCAGCTCAGAGCCACACACCTGCGTGATCTGATCACAGTCCCAGACTGAACTGTGGGCCCCACAACACTAGAGAATGGTTTTCCAGTTGAGAGAAAATCCCATGGTGAAGGAAGCAATCAAGTCTGACCGACCTCAAATCACCCAGCCAACCCCTCTCCCTTCTGCTGGAAAAGTTCCTGGGTTCCTGCAGGAGCTCAGTGTGGAACCACATGCTTGTGCCTGTATGCTCTGCTCACTATAACAGACTGAACTGTGGACTCCAAAACACCAAAGACTTTGTCTTCCTGTCCAGAAGAAAACCCACAGTGAGGAAAACATCAGGTCCAACCTCAGGGAACCCAGCTAATCCCCAGAAAACTTCCTGGGTTCCCGCAGACTCATGCCTGAGTGCTGTGCTCATCTGCCACTGATTAGCTCTGGGTACTGGGACACAGAGCTCCAACTTCAGATCTACTGATGCCTGGGACCCATGGGATCAGCCCCCAGACACTGCTCCAAAGCTCAACCTGTCTCCCTAGCTAAACCAAACAAACCTCGGGGCTCCCCGGTTGTTCAAGAGGGCTGCTCCCAGCAAACACAGTATATGAGCATCAGCAGCTCATTAAATTCAAAACAAGAAAACCAGTGGCAGGGCAGCTGTCTCTGGGACTTCTGGTGAGATGAGAGCTCCTGGGCTCCCAATGAGCCCAATTAGCCCACAAGACAATACACCTGAGAAGAGCTATGGCAATTCCCTGAGAAGCTCCAGCCATTCAGTAACCATACCCAAAATGCTGAGGAAAGCTGTTCAAAAACAACCATCTTCTTGCCAAGATTACCCACCCACTCCAGGACTCCAGCAGACACCAGAAACTAACAGCTAACACCTGAGACAGCCAGATGGGTAGAGGCCAGCATAAAAGCACAATCAACAACAACAACAAAAACCAAAGCAATATGGCATCTCCAGAACCCAGTTATCCAGGGACAAGTAGCCCTGGATACCCTAACGTAAGTGAAATTCAAGAAGATGACCTTGAATCTATGCTTACAAAGATGATAATGGAGGAAATGAATAAAATCCATAAAGAAATACAGGAAGATGAAGTCAAAGACATTATGAACATTGATGCAAAAATACTCAACAAAATACTAGCAAAGCAAATCTGAGAACACATCAAATATATCATCCACCATGGCCAAGTAGGCTTAATCCCAGGCATGCAGGGGTGGTTCAATACATGGAAATCCATCAATGTCGTTCACCACATAAACAAACTGAAAGAAAAAAAAAAAACACATGATCATCTCCTTAGATGCTGAAAAAGGATTTGATAAAATCCAACACCCATTCATGTTTAAAGTCTTGGAGAGATAAGGGATACAAGGCACATACCTGAACGTAGTAAAGGCGATATACAGCAAACCTATAGCCAACATCAAACTCAATGGAGAGAAACTTAAATCAATCCCACTGAAATCAGGGACAAGGCAAGGCTGCCCTTCAACATAGTATATGAAGTCCTTGCTAGAGCAATAAGACAACTAAAGGAGATCAAGGGATTCAGATCAGTAAAGAAGTCAAAGTATCACTATTTGCAGATGATAAGACAATATACCTGAGTGACCCAAAAATTCTACCAAGGAACTCCTACAGGTGATAAATACCTTCAGCAAAGTGGCTGGATACAAAATTAACTCAAAAAAACCAGTAGTCATCCTGTATACAAAAGACAAATGGGCTGAGAAAGAAATTAGGAAAACAACACTTTTCACAATAGCCACAAAAAAATGTAAAGTATCTTGGTGTAAGTCTAACCAAGCAAGTGAAAGATTTGTATGAAAAAAAAAAAAAAGACTTCAAGTCTCTGAAGAAAGAAATTGAAGAAGACATCAGAAGATGGAAAGATCTCCCATGCTCATGGCCCAGTAGGATTAACATGGTAAAAATCTTACCAAAAACAATCTACAGATTCAGTGCAATCTCCATCAAATTACCAACACAATTCTTTATAGACCTTGAAAGAAAAATTCTCAACTTCATATGGAAAACCAAAAGATCCAGAATAGCTAAAACAATCCTCTACATAAAATATCTTCTGGAGGTATCACCATCCCTGATCTCAAGCTGTACAATAAAAACTGCATGGTACTGGCATAGAAACAGACTAGTAGATCAATGGAATCGAATTGAAGACCCAGAAATAAACCCACACACCTATGGACACCTGGTTTTTACAAAGATGCCAAAACCATACAATGGGGAAAAAAGATAGCATCTTCAACAAATGGTGCTGGTCTAACTGGATGTCTGCATGTAGAAAAATGCAAAAGACATATATATATATATATATATATATATATATATATATATATATATATATCCCTGAACAAAATTAAAGTCCAAGTAGATCACAAATCTCAACATAAAACCAGACACACTAAATCTGTTGGAAGAAAAATTAGGGAAGAGCCTTGACCTCATTGCACAGGAGACAACTTCCTGAACAGAACACCAATAGTTCAAGCTCTAAGATCTACAGTTAATAAATGGGACCTCATGAAACTGAAAAGCTTCTGTAAAGCAAAGGACACTATAAACAAAACAAAACGACAGCCTACAGACTGGGAAAAGATCTTCACCAATCCTACATCTGACAGGGAGCTAATATTCAGAATATATAAAGAAATGAAGAAGTTAAACACCTACAAACCAAGTAATCCAATTAAAAAATGGGGTACAGAGCTAATCAGAGAATTCTCAACAGAGGAATATCAAATGACAGCAAAACAATTAAAGAAATGCTCAACATCCTTAGTCATTCAGGAAATGCAAATCAAAATGACCCTGAGAAAAAACCCTTCACACCCAACAGAATAGCTAAGATAAAAAACTCAAGGGATGATGCATGCTGGAGAGGATGTGGAGAAAGGGGAACCCTCCTCCATTGCTGGTGGGAATGTAACCTTGTACACCCGCTTTGGAAATCAATCTGGCACTTTCTCAGAAAATTAGGAATAGTTGCTACCTCAAGATCCAGTTATACCACTCCTGGGCATATACCCGAAAATATTCCCCACCATTCAACAAGGTCATTTTCTCAACTATGTTCATAGCAGCTTTATTCGTAATAGCCAGAATCTGGAAACAACCTTGATGTCCCTCAATGAAGGAATGGATACAGAAATTGTGGTACATTTACACAATGGAATACTACTCCACTATTAAAAACAAGGAAATCATGAAATTTGCAGGCAAATGATCATCCTGAGTGAAGTAACCCAGAAACAGAAAGACAGGCATGGTAAACACTCAATTATATGCATTATTAATATTAACCGTATTACATAGCCATACTAAAATCTACAGATCTAAAGAAGCTAAACAGTAGGGAGGATGCTTAAATCTCATTTCAAATGGCAAACAGGATAGACACCAGAAACAGTGGAAGAGAGGAAACATGATGGGAGCATACTGAAAGGCTCTACCAAACAGGGATCAAAGCAGATGCTGAGACTCACAGGCAAACTTTGGGCAGAGCCCAGGGAGTCTTATGGAAGAAGAGGGAGGAGAAGAGAAGGGCACAGAGGGGACTGGAGGCCAACAAAGCTAAAAAAACAATCTGAGCCCAGGGGTCCTGCAGAGACTGATGCACCAACCGAGGACCATGCCACATGCTCTCTCTCATTTACGGTACCTAGCTCTGAATTTTCAGATGTGAATACATAACCTGAATTAACCTCAGAAACCAGGAAATATATGTATTTGATGAAGTTATTTCACTTGGGGTGATAATGATCTCCACAAAAGTCAAAGATAACAAAAACCCCTTCTATGATGGCTGGTTTTGTGTCAAATTGACACAAACTAGAGTCATTTAGGGGAGAGAAGCCTCAATTTTTAAAAAATCCCTACCAAATTGCCCTATGGGCAATTTTGTGGGCCAGTCTCTTGATTGGTATTTGATGTGGAAGGGCACAGCTCACTGAGTGATACCCCTGGACGGGTGGTCTGGATGGCATAAGAAAGCAGACTGAGCAAGCCATGAGAAGCAAGCCAGCAAGCAACGATCTTCCAAGATCTCTGCTTGCGTCCTTGCCTCCAGGCTCCTGCCTTGAGTTCCTGCCCTGACTTCCTTGGATGACGAACTGCAAGCTGTAACATGAAATAAACTTTTTCTTCCCTAAGTTGCTTTTGGTCATTATGTTTCATCACCACAATAGAAACCTTAATAAAACAGAACTTGGTTCCAGGTCATGGGGTATCACTGTGACAGACCTGGACGTGTTTAGGAGAGGCTTGAAGAAGGGCTTTGGAGCCTGGGACTAGAGAGCTAGTGGCTGTTCAGAGCTCAGTGGACCATTATGGAAACTTAGAAGATAATGCTGGCAGTGGTGTGGAGCATAGTGGTCTGGCTTGTAAAGTTTCAGAGAAAAGGGCGAGAGTCCCTTAACATTCTTTTGGGACCATTCAATATTTTGAATTAAAAAGAACCACGGGAGTGAAACCTTTTCTTTACTGGGACAGTTGATGCTAGTCAGCTAGGGCTGAGAAATATGCTGTGATTGAGGAAAAAAAAAAACAGCATCACTGAGGTGAAATCTTGGCAGTGTTTTCTCAGGGTCAACACACAAACAGTGGTCCAGAGGAGGCCACCACTGTAACTTATGCTAGTAGCAAAACTTGGCAATGTGTAAGAATTCCCAGGTGGTACTTGCTTTGAAGGCATGAAGTGGTCATGGAGGGCAGCTGAAGCTTGTCCCTGTGACATAGAAGCTCCAGAATAAAAAGGTCAGGGAGAGGAGTTGAGACTCGGCACCACGTAGCGGGGTCATAGTTCCTAAAGAGAACTGAATAAAGGTTATTGGTGAAGGTACAGCCTCATTGAAATAGAGACAGCAACGCGTTGGATATGCCAGCACTATGGGAAAACCAGCAAGGACAGCAGCAGTTATGGAGTGGAGCCAGCCTGAGCCTAGGAGACAAGCTGTGTGTGCTACAGAGGACACAGCCCGAGAAGCAGCGTGGGCCCCTTGGAGCCCAGGGGATTGTGAGTGGATTTAAGACATTAAGCAGTGAATTCTTTACAGTGATTTGGGATTTGCTCTGCTTTGACCGTGACTGCTCCTTCTTTTTAGAGTAGAAAAGTATTTAACTTTTTGTTGTTGTTTTATAGGAGCCCATAGTTAAAAGACTTTGGAATTTTAGAGAGACTTTTGAGTTTTGCGAGGCTTTGAAGATTGAAAAGGACTTTGAATTATTTAAGAAACTAAACTCATGTCTAACCAAATGCAGGGCTTTTAAAGTTATTTATGTTTTATATTGTTATATTGATATTAATATGAAATCTTGGGGATGAACAAGAAATAAATGATTATGATTTAACAGTTATCTGTTTGTGTGTCAAATTGACAAGGAGTCGATTGTACTGGCTAGTTTTATGTCAACTTAACACAAGCTAGAGTTATTTGAGAAGAAAGAGCTATAATTGAGAAAATTCCCCTACCAGATTGGTCTGAGGGCTTGTGGGCCACTTTCTTGACTGATAATTGATGTGGAAGGGCAGAGTTCAGTGTAGGCAGTGTTTTGGATGGAGGTCCTGGATGGTATAAAGAAGACTGAGAAAGACAGGAGAAAAAAAGCCAGTAAGCAACACTCCTCATGGCCTCTGATTTCTCTGACTCCTCTCAGTGAAGGATTCTTACATGGAAGTATAAAGCAAAATGAATCCTTTCCTTCCCATGTTGCTTTTGTTCATGGTGTTTTATCACAACAGTAGAAACCCTAATTAAAATTCCTCCAGTAAGCCTACCACAAAGGGCCTCTAAAAGAGTCTAGCCAGCAGGGAATCAAAGCAGATGCTGACACTCATAGCCAAACTTTGGGCAGAGTGCAGGAAATCTTATGAAAGAAGGGAGAGATAGAAAGACCTGGAGGGTACAGGAACTCCACAAGACCAACAGAGTCAGAAACTCTGGGCCCAGGGGTCCCTGCAGAGACTGATGTGCCAACCGAGGACCATACATGGAAAGGACCTAAAACCCCTGCTCAGATGTAGACCATAAGCAGCTCAGTCTCCATGTGGGTACCCTAGTAAGGGGAACAGAGACTGTCTCTGACATGGACTTAGTGGTCAGCCCTTTGATCACCTCCCCCTGAAAGGGGTGCAGCCTTGCCAGGCCACAGAGGAAGAGGATGCAGCCATCCCTGATGAGACCTGATAGGCTAGGGTCAGATAGTAAGGGAGGAGGACCTCCCATATCAGTGGACTGGGAGAGGGGCATAGGAGGAGAAGAGGGAGAGAAGATGGGACTGAGAGGAGATAAGGGAGAGGGCTACAGCCAGGATACAAAGTTAATAAATTGTGATAAATAATAAATCAAGAAAAAAGATTCCTCCTTTAGAGTTATTGAATCATGGGAATCCAATAAATTTCCAAAACAACATAGACTATTGCTGTTGCTCTTGGCTGTCTCCCAGAATTTGAAGGTTAATTCCTATTGCTGAAAACATCACACACTTCAGAGAAGATTTGGAGGAATAAATCTGAATCTGACCCAGAAGCCTCCTCTCCAAAGGACTTTCTTTCGTAGTACAAGAAGGCACTATGATAGCTGAAAATGGAGGAAAGCAACCAATAGTCCTAACCATATGGGAGGCTTATCAACCACAACAATGACCAGATATCTGCAAGATATCTGCAAAGGAACAATATTACTTATTATCTTGTCAGTAAGCAACACCCATTCATTGGCCCACTCAATAGGAAGGGATCCGTCCTGCACCCTAGCCATCTATCTGTGGGTAAGATTAGAGATCCTAGAGGAGAGCCTACAACTGCCATTTTCCTAGACAAAACTATTTCTAAATATATTCTAAATTCTTATCTTTCTACCCACAGATAAGTGTGGCTCTCACTCCTCATTAAAGAAGCTCGTTTTTGCAGCAGACGGAGAACATTACAGAAGCCACGACTAGTCAAATGCATACAGAGATAATTGACAGTGGGGTTCCTAGCACCAACTGATACATCTGTAACACAGCCCTACACATCAGGCTCAGGGAACATCACAGAAAAGGGTTCAGAAATGCTGTTAAGGACCAGAGGACTAGAACATCTGCTGTGAGATTGTGTCTTCTATATATAACAGGGAAGCTTCCCCATGACTGTCTAAGCAAGACCTAAAGAATTCTGACACCTATTGTCATGTCGACATGAATGAGAGAATAGGGTCCCACCCCTAGATGAAGACCTACAGGCAATTAATAGCTGCTGAGAGGGAGAATCAATCATCAAAAGATGAGCCCTTAACTGATTATCCAATACCAAGTGGTCAGCCCTAAAAATATATACTAAGCAACAATATATATATATATTATATATATATATTATATATATATATAAAACACTAAATGAACTCAGCAGGTTGCATTTATATATTTATTCATATATGTATATGTAACAATAATAATTAAAGAAAAAGAGGTCATGAATTTGGGAAAGAGGGAGAGAATAACATGGGAGAAGTTGAAAGGGGGAGAAGAGAGGAATGATGTAAATACAGAACACATATGAAATTTAAATTTTTTATTTAAAAATATTAACAAATTAAAAAAAGAAATCCAGTTCAATGGCTATGCTCTGGTGAAAGGTCCCTGACGTTCTCATTTTCCAAGGCCCTGGGAAAATCCACTGATGTAATGATGAGGAAGTTATACAGTTCACCTGTACAAGTTGTACAGCTTCATTGAATATATTGTTCTCTCTACTCATTCCTGTATCATTTAACTGAATCTGGAAGTTTGGAGTAAAAATAAAGAAATCTCTACGATGTGGGACAGATAGGACTCCTCCAGTGCTTAAGGTAGGACTAAAAGTTACCCACCTGCCACGGGATGAAAGATCAGTCCCATCCCTCTCTTCCTCTCCCTCGCTCCCTCCTCTCCTCCCCCCTCCTCCCTCATATGCACACCCCTCATACCTACCCCACCTCTAAGACATTTAACTAGAAACTGAGCTGTCTCGCAGCGTCAGCCTAGCATCCCTCTGCTTTCAAATCTCCCATTTGGGACAGACTAGGAAAGCTGTCAGGTCTAAGTTATAAACTTTTAAAAATCCTTAAATCCTAGAGCCATTGACTCAAAGTTCAGAGGACAAAAAAGACTCAGAACAATTTGGGGAATGATGAGGAGAGGACCAGTCACTGGGAAAGAACTGGAAGGTGGAGAGCAGGAAGGGCCAAAACTAGACAGGTTTCTTCTTTCCAGTTTTCCATCCCTTCCTCCATCCCCAAGAAAGGCAAGAGACTCAGAGAGACCTGAGGTATGACAACTTTATTATTCTGTAGACATGTCCAGGGGCTCAGCATCAGGCCAGGAGCTCTGCTATTCCTTGTGGCTGTCTCTATGAGCTTCCACGCCCATCTTTATCATCAGGGCAAGGTACTCTTCGAAGTTAACTGCTTTGTCCTCATTGATATCCAATGTTTCGAACAAGGTTTTGGCATTCTTATTCTGTCAAAAAGAGTGGGGGGGTCAGACTGTAAATATATCAGAGAAAAGTCAGCAATGTCTATCTGTAGAAAGCAGCTTGGGGGACCAGCAATCCCAGCACTGCTAGAGAACCCGAGAACACAACACCTCCTCACCTTCACGTACTGAGGACACTCAGTATTGAGCAGTTTCTTCAGGTCCTCCTTGTAGAGGGCATGATGATTCCCTTGCAGTTTGGAATAGTTATGATAGACTTCAATTATGTTGACCACGGCCTTCTCTAGCTCAGACAGCATTGTAGCTTGAGATTTGCTCACCTGAAAGGAACAGCCACAAAGGGATGGGTGCTACAGTTACTCATGGCAGAGAGATGACTGAAGGGACATTCAGAAGGCTTATGACCAAAGAAGTAGCTTTGGTTGGCCTCAGATAGCTAAACCCAGAAGATGACTCTGTGTCTGATGGTAAGGGTAGGATGGAACATTAGAGGTACTTCAGTATTCAGACACGCACACACAAGCGCACACACATACACACATATATACACACATACACACAAGAGTGTAGCAAACTCTCCACACTAAAACTTCCTGCCCTCTTCTACTAGATACTGCTAGAAGCCTCCACTCCTTCCTTATCCTCATTCTACTTCCTTCATCCTCAAGCATTTTATCTGTGCTGCAAACTTGCCCAAGCTTTCTTGCCCTCTCAGAAAAGGCTGCTCCATCCACCAACCCTCCCTAAGGGAAGCCTCCAGGGTGAGATAGACTCACACAGCTCTACTTAGTGATACTTACAGCTATCACTAAGACGGAGCTGACAAAGGTGATGTGCAGTTAAGCGTCAGCTGCTTTTATAGAGGAAAGCTTGGCTGGCTGCCCACAGCCTCTGGCTATGAGGACAGCCCTCTTCCCTTCCAGAGTTGACACAGCCTCTGTTTCCCAACCAGGCCCATGTGGCAATCACTGAACACAGTAGGTATTTCTGAGTCTGAGGAAGTAGGAGTGTTGGAACAGGGAAGACATGTACCGGACAGGAGTGCCCAGCAGGAAAAATGTAAATGGGGCATAGCAGAAAGGTCTTTTCTGGGACACTGGCACCTCGTCCTTGCATCCAGACAGACTCCCAATTCTGAGCCCTCTCCTCTGTGGCCATTGATGATCTATTGCCTTTGTGCCCCATCTGCCTCTGAACTGAATTGAAGGTGGGGGTTGTGTGCGTGTTGGAGCATAGAAGAGACAGTTTCCACCAGGTTCTCAAAGTACCAATGACCTCAGAACTGTTAACACCAGTCCTAGCTACTGGATTTTAGTACAGTTTGGAGTACTGTTGTGGGGTTGTTGTGGATGTGTCAGAGGAGTCTTTGGGAAAAGTTATTTTCCCAAGGATCAGTTCCTAACCTGCCAAGACCCTTCGTGATTATTCTGCTCTGGAAACTAGGGATGTCCTGGCCATGGTGTCTTCTCTCTGTACACCCTACCACAGCCACTGGGTCCCTGCATGATCACAGTAAAGACATTCCACCCTCTCAGTGGTCACTGTGCCTGGAAGAGAGGAGTCAACTCTAGAGTGGTGAGAGAGAAATTATTTTAGAGAATCCAAGTATGTCTCATGCCCAAGGGAAGAAGATGGGCCCATTCCCAGGAATTTTTAGGAGCAATCTCCAAGCCCCAGTAAAATGTCACTCAAATTAATTGGCTGCCAGCACTGGAGACTTGTGAAGGGTTTCTCATATGACAGTGGGTTTCATCCATATTATCCCATAGGGCTTCATAACATGCCTACAGGAAGACTGGGCAGGGAACCAGCCTGGGAACAGAGGAGGAAGCAGCATCCCGGAAGGGAGCAAGCCAACCAGTCTCCCAGTGCTAGTGAGTCAGGGTTGCAGAGTCCCTAGCTTGTTCTGACAAGAACAGGGAATGGTGGGGAAAACTGGAGTCCTCTTTCCTTCCTCTAAGTCCTCAGAAACCAATCCTGTGCCTCAGCAGCGCCCAGGCCATCAGAGATGTGGCTGCTGATCTTGCCTATCAGTTCAATGGATTCAAACTCACCATAAAAACAAATCTCTGGGCATGCCTGTGAGGTATTGTCTATATCAGCTCCATTAAAGTAGGGAGAGCCTTACCTTACATGAACAGTACTTTCCATAGACTGAGGTCCGGTTGGAAACACACAGGAAGTGCCCTTGCTCTCTGCTTCCTGACTAGGGACACACTGTGACAGCTGCCTCCTGCTCCTTCTGCTAGGAATTCTCAGCTCTGATGGACTGTATGCTCTGAAATTGGAAGCCAAATAAACCCTTCTTTAAGTTGCTTGTGTCTGGTTTGTTGTTGTTGTGGTGGTGGTGGTGGTGTTCCAGTAATAAGTCAAGTAACAGTTTTTTGGAGACGTGGATGGATTAAACTCTCTCCTTCCAGTTTCCACTGCCCACTGAACTCTAATAGCCCACTTCCTTACTTTATAGTTGTGTGACACAACTTGAGCCAATTAATCACCCTCTCTTGCCTTGGTTTATTAAAAAGAGTTATATAAAGAGATTTAAAACATAACATCTTCAACCCATGAAGAGGGAGAAATTATTTACAAGTATCTGTATCTCATAAGGGATTCATATTTAAAATATTAGAACCCCAACCATTCAACAGCAACAATAAAAGCAGCCCAAAAAAGAAGTGACAGGGGGATTTAAGTAGACATCTCTCCATATCTTTACACAAACACCAATAAGCACACGAATACGCTTAGCATCATAAACCACTAGAGAAGTGCAAGTCAAACTATGGGATGCCGTCTCATGTCTGTTAGGATGACTACTGCACACGAACAAACAAGAAAACCACAGCTGTGAAGAAGAGAAACTGGAAGCGAGCCCCCTCTTGCTTGGTCTTTTAGCTGAAATGGGATAGAGAAGGCTTGTGACCAGTGACAGCAGTGTAAAATGCGATACTGCCGTGAAAATGTTGTGGTGTGTAGTTGTTCCTTGGTCACCAAAGAATCACCATATGATCCAGCAGTTCCCCTTGTGAATGTATAGATGAAAGACTGGAGAGCAGGGTCTCATAAAGATGCTCCTTCACTCAGACTCATGACAGAATCATCCTGGAGAACCAAAGAGGAGAACCAGCAAGCAGTGTGCATCAATGGATGAGTGCATCAATGGCACCTCACACACAGTGGAAGACCAGGCAGCCTCCAACCTTCCCTCCTTTGCAAAAGAGGGAAGTTCTGACATATACTAAAACCTGAATGCTCTGAAAGGAGAAATCATGTATGGGCCCATTTGTATGAAGTGTTTCTAGTAGCCAGATTTTTAGTGCCAAAGTAAAATGGGCATTAGAGGGGCTTGGAAGAGGAGGAGAGAACAGTGGTTTAATGGGATTACTGTCAGCGCTGCAAGAGGAGAAAGAATTCTGGAGATGAGCCAGCCAACTGTCTGAATGTAGGTAACATTCCTGGAGTGTACATCTGGAGAAGAAAAGATGGAAAGATTGCTGACGTGTATAATTGAGCACAATCAGGTTTTACAATTTTCGAATGCCTGCACTTATAAAGTTTGCTTCATACTCAGCCCTAAGTGGGATGTCTTCAACAAAGCCCTCACCTCAGGCTCAAGGATCTATGCTAAAGAGGACGCATTTCACAGCACTGCTCCATGTTTTGCTAGTGCTTCTATTGTTGTGATAAAACACCATGAGCAAAGGCAACTTGGAAAGGAAAGGGTTTGTTTCCTCTTATAAATTGTGTTCTGTCATTCAGGGAAGTCAGGGCAAGAACTCAAGGCAAGAACCTAGAGACTGAAGCAGATGCCATGGAACTGAAGCAGATGCCATGGAGGAGTGCTGCTTACTGGCTTGTTCAGCCCACTTTCTTATGCCACTCAGAACCACCTACTCAGGGGTGGTACCTAGTGAGCTGGGCCCTCTCACATTAATCACCAATCAAGAAAATGACCCCCAAGTTTTCCCATAGGCCACTCAGTATTCTCCCAACTGAGGCTTCCTCTTCCAGAATTACTCTAACTTATGACAAGTTGCCTTGTAAAACTAGCTTACATGTACTCTCACTTTCTTTCTGCCTTCTCTTCTTCAGTGTTGTCTGAGCCTGGGGGTAGGGGATGATAATAAGTAGCATTCAGTCTCTTACTCTCAGCATTTTGACCAGTTGTGCATGTCTGCATTGGCTGCTGCTCACTGCAAAACTAAGTTTCTCCAGGCACGACTGTTATGGGGTAACCAACCATTTCTGACTGGATTTTGAAGCCGGTTCCACAGAAGAAATCTCATGCCTAGTACTGTGACCATGGTCAAAAGCCCTTGGCTGGGGAGCTCGTAGGCCTTAGGGTACAAACTGCTATTGTTATTGTACATTATTAGCATGTGAATCATGCTTCCATAAAAAGATTACACACACACACACACACACAAAAAAAAAAAAAAAAAAAAAAAAAAAACTTAGCGTGGTGGGAAATGTACCTAGTTCTGATATTGAGGAAGACTGAAACAGGAGGATTGCCATGAATTCAAGGCAAGCCTGGGGTGTATAATGAGATGCTGTCTCAAAAACCCTAACAGAGAGAGAGCCTTTACACATACACAATAAAATGTACAAAGTGCTCCTAGAAACGTGAGAGAGCTGAGGAAAGAGCGTGTCGAGATCTGTGGAGGATCCTGTAACTGGACGCTGAGCCCTCTACAGTCAGATATCCGTGTCAGTGAACCAAGGTCCTGCATCTGGTCCAGCGTCACCTTAGGCTCCTCAGGTGCTTCAGGAAGCAATACAGAAAGGGGGGCCATGTGCCTGCAGTCTGGTGATCTGGACACACGTTCCTCTCTGGGGCTCCTGGTCACGTCTTACTAGGATCATAGCTACAGGAGCCTGGGTTACGCAGCTCATTCTTCCAAGGAAAGGCCTTCTGCTTTGCCACTTGAGGCACTGTTGGTTGACCACACATAGCCCAGGTCTGCCGGGCACGCTGGCAGCAGCGAAGAGTGGGGGCGAATAGCTGACAATCGCTGGGTGTGCACGATTGTGAGGGTTCCCCAGTGCTTTACGGACATCAACCCACTCATTCCCAAGCCTATCGAGTACGGGCTATTATAAACCTCACTATATGGAGGAAAGTGAGACCTTCCGTGAGATGCTGTTGGGTTTTGTTTTGTTCTGTTCTATCTGCGTGTGCACCTGCATGCCAGCAGAGGCCATCAGATCCCAGAATACATACATGGTTGTGGGCCCCCATGTGGTTGCTGAGAATTGAATTCAGAACCTCTGGATGCTGAGCCGTCTCTCCAGCCTCTCCAGGAGACACTGTGATGGAGGTGGCTTAGGATGTGATGTGACAGCATCTATTTCCTCCATAACTGGAGTACCTCTGTCCTGACAACTTCAGTATTTTAACCACCAGCTAGGGTACCATCTGTTGTCTCCATCCACCTCCTCAACAGTACAGTCAATCCTCCTCTCTCTATATTACCCAAGCCCTTATCCACTGTCCAATCCAACAACTACCACATTCAGCCACCTTAAGTCTTTTCTGTAAGAGAGAATGGTATACATCCACTATGACAAGACGGAAGTTGACCTCCAGCTAGGAAAACAGAACATTTTCCTCAGTTCCATATCACAACCAATAACCAGCCAATAACCAGCCCATAGTTCATACCTATTCTCTACCAGGCACTGTTTTATATGATTTGGCATATACCACCTTACCCCAAAACAACACATCTCTTTCAACCTGTATTTACATCTGTTGGTTTATTTGATACTCTCAAAAAGCTAGTAGAGTGAGCTTTACAGGTAAAATTATCTCTGTATGAAAGACAGAAAAATGTATGCACACGTGCCCCTCAACATCTTTCCTCGGGCTCCTTGAACTTAAAGGTGTCTGTGAACGAAGGCTTCCTGCCAGCATCCTCAGTAGGACGAGTGGTAGGTGGGCCATGAACTCTCACTACCAGGGAATAGCCCTCTAAGGGGGTTGTCTGACAGCGGGAGCCAGCCGGAGTGTGTGTGCTGAGCACATAACTGGCTTGGCAGAAATGAAGACACTCTAAAGAAGAGATTTGCAGCTCTCCAATCTATCAGAATATTGACACAATGACCCTAGAGAAATGGGAAATTCCCCCGAAGGCTCTCAGGTGGGAGATGGGAAAGGCATCAGCCAGAGGGGGCCTGTCCCTAGAAAAGAGTTCACACAGTTCTAACCGCTTGTCAGACTGCCTTACAAGATGGACTGAAGCCAGATCAGTGATGGGCGGGACCACACCTTGACTAAGACTGCTGAGATGTGCGTATCCTTGGCCCTCTGCTTAAATTCCAATCTTCAGGAACTTGGAGAGCTCGCTGGGTCCCTGTTCATCTTCCCAACATGGCCACACGAATGAATCTTCTTTTTCTGCTTTCTGCTTGTCACTTTGCTCTTTTAATGGGCTTGTTGAAGATATGTGGCCAGGCCTGACCAGGTGCACAGGTTGTGACCTCCGAGTTCAGTAACAAGAAGTAAGCATGTCGGGGGGAAAGGAAGAATTTGTAATTACCTGACAACATGGAGCAATCTAGAGCAAGAGTGGCATAGTGTGTTTACAGGAAAAGGCTAAGTCCCCAGGTTTGTGTCTCAATAGCCTGGGTCTGAGGAAATGGAGGCGGAGGAAACAGGACTGGTGGAGAAATTGTCAGGAAGGGTTGGGGTAGTTGCAGAGGGCTCAGGCTGCCAAAGCTTCTGTGACCTTAAAAGGACAGTTTGATCCATCATCTCTCAGTGTAAGAGACCTGCCTGGATCCTGAGGTAAAGCAGCTGAGTAAGCCAGGACGTTGGCTTTTTGGTGTGAACAAGAAGTAATCAAGAGGTGTCTAGGAGAAGCATAGGCCTAAGTCACCTGATCTCGGTTCCATGGGTCCCCTCCTGATTTCCTTTCTCAAAACCCTGCTGCACCAATCATGTGGGGGCGCTAGGCCAGTTGCAGAGAGAGAGAGGTATGACCTCTCTGAGACTAGGCTGTGATGGGAAAATGATGCATACATCTGCTCAGGGGAAAGCAGTGTGATGATGAGTCCCTGCTGGACCCAGAGTCTTCAGAAAAGACAGACCACCAAGATGGGCACTCACAGTGCCTGGGGGCAAAGAAACCCTTCCTTCGGGATTCTTCCCTGATCTCCGGACTTCCAGGAGGGAGAATGACACAGTAAGGCAGCAACAGGAGGGCAAGGACCACAGGACTTGGCCCGTTGAGTCATAAATAGCTCAGAGTCAGGAGAAACACCACTCACCAACAAGTTAGATTAGTAACAATCCCGCCCAGCCCCTCGTCCCTCCCAGCTTCTGGCATCACTCTTGCCGTAGCAGGTGTCTGTTGCTTTGTCGGGCTGGGTTGCGGGCTCTGCAGGTACTTGCCTTGCCTTTCTGACTCAGCACACACCAAAACCAGTGGACAGTGCTTCCTAGAACAATGGCTCCCACGGTGACACGGATCATGCCCAGGTCAACAACCAGCATCACACTTCCCATCCTCAGGGTCCCATCAGGGTCACCAGCATGGTCTCACTCTGGACCCCTCCTAATCTATCTTGAGGACTGAGACTTTGACATTTACATTTCTCTCCTGTCTCCTCCCTTCCTTCTGTCCCTATGTGCAGCTACTGACCTGTCCACACAGCACCTGTCCGGAATGGGCAAGAACCCCTTATTGAGTCTCTCAGTTCTCCCCACCTGATCCATTCTTCAGGGTACCCAAATTCCATTACACCATTTTCAAGGGTAAAATCCTAATCTCAGTGTCCACACGTTCCTCTTGGACATTTATTTCCAGATAGCTCTTTGCTGTTCCCAGAATTACCACCTGGGTCTTCTCCATCTTTCCCCTCTTCCCCCCTCCTCCCCCTCCTCCCCTTCCTCTACCCTGACTATCTTTTCTTCTTCCTCCTCCTCCTTCTCTTCCAATTCCACTTCCTCCCCTCCTCCTCCTCACCCTCATCTACCCCCTCATCCTCTTCTTCTTCTCCTCCTCCTCCTCCCCTTTCTGAACGTGGGCATCTCCTGTCCTCCCAATCCCCTGTGCATACAAACTCACAAAAGGACTCCTTCTGTGTGTCTTTACCCATGTGGCTCCCCTCCTCCTATCCTTCATGGGCAGAGAGATCCTTCTCTGGGTCTGCCCTGACCCAGAAGAGACCCTTCCTTACACACTGAGACCAGACAGCAGGCCGTCTCACACCTCAGACAAGATTTCTGTTAGCAAGGTTGTGTCACTGCATTACCTTGGACCCAAGGCCAGCATTATTCCCTCACTGAAGGGAGGAGCTGGTCTCCTGCCCAAAATGATATTCTCCACAGTTCTTTAACTGAGTGATACACAGAACTATGCCTTTCGTACTTCCCAGGAATACTTGTGATATCGTTTGTACATGTGTGTGCACACCTAAAATGAAACACACTGCTGAGTTCTGTAAGAGGCTGACGGTCAGGTCGGGCCTCCCAGGACAGGCTCCTGTGGCGAGAGGCCGCCTGTCCCTCATCTAATAGAGGTTGTGCTGGGTGCAGTAGTGTATGCACAGCTGCTGGTGGAACTGCAGATGATAGTCCTTCACCAGCTTGCCCAAGATGTACAGGAACTCATCAAAGCAGATCTGGTTGTCCTTGTTTTTGTCAGCTGCCCGGAAGAGCTCTGTGATGTAGTATGGCTGCCTGCGGCCCTAGGGAATACAGAGAGAGAGGATCAGTACCCAGTGAGCACCCAGACTCCTCCTGTTGGCGATGGAGGGGCTCCCAGCAGCATGGGCATCCCACAAGGAGCACACACAGAGTATCAGTGACAAGGTCACCACATCATACAAAATCAGACTGAAGAGGCACACGTGTTGGTGGACAGCTTGCGGCACTGGACCTGGAGTTTGCACGGGTACAAACAGAGCCCCAGGGAGTTCTCCGCAGAAGGGGGACAAGTTCCCTCTTGTTTTTAAAATATTTTTAAACAATTAGCAAGGAACTTCCACCCTGACTGACTTGAGAACCCTTGAAGAAACATTCCAGAAAAAAAAAAATAAGGTTGTTTTTTATATTCTTTCTCAAAGCCTGGAAGTAGTTGAAGAAGATATTTTATGGGAATGAGTTGAGTCTCACTTCCTCTCAAGATGGCAGGCCAGAGAGCATGGGATCCTCCAGAGTTCAGAAGACAGATCTATTCTTTCTTTTAGTGCCTCAGTCTCTAAGAGGCACAGTGACTGGAGATTAGGACTAATGACAGACTAGATGAGTAGGCCGGGATCTGGGGCTGGCCGCATCCAGCTCTAAGAAGCCCTAGGCATGGGAAGTAGAAGAGATTCTATTTCCCATGGCCAGCAGACTAGGGCAGCCTCCACAGCCTGAATTACCCACTCTAGGCTCGTGGCAGAGGTGCTGGCTAAGGAGGCTTAGGCTGAAAGGGCTCACAGGGAGAGTGTGAGTTTGGGGCAGTGTCACTGACTGAAGAGGGTTGGGAACAGAGAAGAGTTTTGAGGCCATGTTCAAAGGACACAGGAAGCAGAATAATCAGCAGGTGTGGTTTCAGGCTGTAGTCTCAGAGATTAGCTCTTCATGGAATGAAACTCCAGGGGACTGGAGTGAAACCAAGCAGGTGAGCTCAGAGGAGGAAGGACAGGAAATAAGGCAAACCTTGCCCTCTGCACACCCTCCCTCTTCCATCCTCCTTCCAGCAGATTCTCAAAGGAGTCAGCTCCTTCCACCTACCCACCTCACCACTCACTCCCAAGCCCACAGACAGCACTGCCTGGGCCCTTTGGTCCTCCTTCACCTCCCGCTGCAGCCCCAGCCCCTGCCTACCAAGGTGTCCATAAAGCGAGGCACACTATCGAGGAGCAGGGCTTTCAACTCCTCCAGGGACAGGGTCTCCTTGTCTCCTTCCCGGGCGGCATAGTGGTGGAAGCAGTGGATGATCTGAAAGAGGGAGTCCTCCACTGGTGTGTCCGGCATGACTGCTGGCCCAGCAGGGTACTGGCTGATGTGCAGAGCGGAGGAGGAGGTGCTGGAACGGTGGCAGGTCTGTGAGGAGGGAACAGAACCCGATGTGCAGAGCACGATGGACACCTCCTCCTGCAAACATCTGCCCCCTGCTCACTTTCCTGCTCCCCGTCAGAAAGGGGCTCCTCGTGCTCCCACTGGTCCCATGTGAACTTGGCTCAGCATCCCTGCCCTCAACAAGCTTTTTGGCCTGACCTCAGAGTGACTTCACTGGCACTGAGGGCTTCCTGGGTTCAGGAGTGCTCTCCCGACTGCTAATAGTCAAGAACCAGAACAAACTAAAGATGGTGTGAAGCAAGGCACTGGTTTTGTTCCTTGAAAAGGCAAGATCCCTTCCCCTAGTGTAAACTACTTTATAGGACCAGCAGAACATTAAAATATGTATGCGACAGCAAAGACACAGACCTGGCACTGTGCTGCTCCTGAGTTCTCTGTCACTGGCGTACACAGACAACACCTTAGTCCCCATCGCCACCTGACATATGATCTTCTCTAGGAGCTGACACCTCCTCTCCAGCATGGTCCCTTTAGCTCTATAATCCTGGGGCCTTCTCAAAGCTTTACTCACCGTCCATCTGATGCCCGTGGGCCCTCACTCTATATTCCTATAGAGCTAGAGGTGACAGGAAGCAGCTGTGCAAACAATAACTCCAACAACCACACATCCCACTTCTTCCCAGCTAGCTGAATAATGGGTGAAGCATCTCATACATTATCCCATTTAATTCACACAGGGCCCTAAGGAGTTGAGTATCATTTTCCCAGAGGGGAAAATGAAATCCAAAGAGGTTAGAGAATTTACCAAGATTGCACACCTGCTACACCTTGATTTAGTCTCAAATCCTTGTGTTTGTGGACAAGCCCAAAGATAAGCTTGTCCTCTGGGATTCTATACCACTATGGGGTCACAGTTCCATTGCTGGAACATTGCACATGTTCTCCGTATAACAGTCAAGCTGAGCGTCTCTGCTCTCTCAGAGTTGCACACACCCAGAGCAGCCCACACCACCCCCAGGATTGTCTTGGAGGAGGCACTGACCTGTTGCTCTGTGCAGGGCTGCTCAGCATCCACAGCCTAGCCTCGAGGGACCCTGGAATCAGACAAAAGGCAGTCTTCTGAGCAGGGCAGCTCCCACCATGCTGGACACCCTGCCCATTCCCAGCCCACTCCTTTATGACAGCCGGTGTGTGACTCTCTACAAGTCCTTCTACAGCAGGACCAAACCTTAACTGCATTCCTGGGATGACATCATCACACTCCTGATTTTAGGATCTGAAAAACCTAAGAATCACAAAGGTCTCATTATCCATCCACTGCCTCCAATCAGCGCTCACCACGCCTCCCTTCCCCCAGCTTAGGGCCATACTTAAAAACAGCATCCTCGGCTGCCCTTCCTCAATTTCTGAACCTCCAAAGTCCACAATAATGAATCATGTTTATCCACTCACTCAACAAATATTTCATGAGTACTTGCAGCATGCCAAGCCCTCTGCTAAGCAACATGAATAAGACACTGGGCCAGCTAGCTCACTCATGAGGTTGAATAAGAGAACTGAGAGATAGACATGGTCACCATGTACTCTGGGCACCCAACAAGGGCCACCTTCTCCCAGAAAAAAAAAAAAAAGAAAGAAAGAAACAGACTTCCTTAGGGAGGTATTACTTGAGGACTGTCTTGAAAAGAAATTTTGAGTTGCTCTGGGGAATGGAGGAGCTCTAGGCAGAAGGGAATGCACACGCAAAGGCTTGGAGGTGTGGAACAGCATGGCCTGCTCTGGGAGTTGACATAGTACACATGAGTGCTTAGAAGAGCAGAGCTCCGGGTAGCAGGCAGATGAAAGATGTAAGCCCTGTACGCCTAGCCAGTGCTGAAACCTGAGTTCTATGTGGAACAACCTAAGAGATTGCTTTAGTGGTCTGGGCGATGTATGAAGGTCAAAGAAAAGTGCTGGGATCAGTTTGGTGTAGAAGAAATCTCTTGTGTATTCTGTGGGTGCAACACTTGTCAATTTAAACACCTAGGTCATATAGCTAGACTCTTCTCTGACTAGCTCATAGCTTAAAATAATCCACTTATTTTAACCAACATCTGCTACATGGCTGGTTACCTGAGCTCAGGCACCACGCATCCTGTAGTCCTCACATCTTGCCAGCAAGTCTCGCATGCCTGACTCTATCCCAGAATTCCCTCTGCCTGCTAGATGTCTCACCTATTTCCTGTATCAGCATAGGTTTTTTTAATTGATAGATGTTGCATCCTTACAATACACAAGAGACTCCTTCTACACTTTGGACCATTAGGAAATAGCCAACTGCATAAGAACTAACTCTACTGAGAAGTAGTCTAGACCTGTAGAGCTGACTACACAAGTGCCGCTTAACTATCAAGGGAAAAGTGAAATCTCCTCCATCTCATTGCAAAACAAGCCTTTTCTCAGTGGCCACTTCTGCCTGAGCATCTCAGCCCATGCAGCACACTGTGTATCTCCCAGAAGATGGTGCCAAAGAGTAAGCAACTGATTCAGAGTCTGATCAGCATCCCAGGAGTACAGAGTAAGTAGACTAGAGCCCCAGGGTTCAGTCCTGGCACCCAAACCACCACAACAACCATCACACAATGACATGCTTAGGAATAACAAAGACTTAACCCAGTACTTTTCCAGTTTGCATTAGTCTAATGAAACAATTTTCTCAACAGACAAATGGTTTATCAAACCCCTACTGTGTTTCTATACTAAAAATAGGGCTCAATTTTCTCAACTATTTGGAAATGCCAACCTTGAACCATAGAGAATTTTATTAAATATCTTTGATTTATCCTTCGTTCCTCAGGAATTTTTATACCAAGAAATTAACTAAAGGTTTTAAGCAATAGTTTTTTAAAATATTTATCACTGTAACGTCTGTAATTTAGAAACATGGATAAATGAAAACCTTAAAAATCATGTAATTAACACTTTCAGTTCTTAGACAAATACTCTATAACATTTTGTGTTTCAGCTCTAGCTATCACATGTGGAATGAAGATCCAGCAACCAAACAGCTGCTTGCCCGAGACCAGCACCTCTTCCTGGCCTGTCTCCCTCCCTGATCACAGCTCACTTGATCAGGGTCTCTCTCTGCACCAAGAGTGTCTCAGACACCAAGGTCATATTCCCTGCTCTTCCTTCCTGGACCCATCCACTCTGATCACCCAGGCTTGAGACTGCTTGCAGGGATCACCACCTGCTTCTGGCCCCTCTCCCCGCATACCTCATCCCACTCCCACCAGGGACCCCCCCCCCCGGGGCTATCACATATGACCCAGAGTTCCAGAGCCCTGTAAGCTGCCTGGCTGGGACCCTTCAGTTGTCCTATTTGACCTTTAAACCAGCCCCACTCCTGGGAAAACTTGTTTCAAGCTGCTGAAGGCACCAGACTATAGCAGACAAGTTATAAAAGCTGTAAAGGATTGTCTGGGGATAGAGACTAGAGCCCCAAATAGAAGGAGGAACTGACTGTTTGTGGGGATGATGGTACTGATGGAAGAGGGTAGTTACAATGATCAGGACAGAGAAGACACTGACTTTTCTAAAAGTATAGTGGCATACATGCAGGAAAATCTCATCATGAAGTTCATTAGCTTTGGAGTTTAAAATTAAGTAAAAAAGAAATCAGCGAATGCAAAAAAAAGCACAATTGCATAATGCCTGTGGTATTGATACAATAACATTCAACTATTTCTATTTTAATTTTCATTCAAGTTATTTATAGCCTATTGACACAAAATAATATTTCCATCATGTGGAGAAATGGAGAGAAAGAAACAGAGGGCTTTGGTCACAATGGGGATCAGTTGGGGAGAAAGTTGGGGGAATAAAGTCTATTAAGACATTGGGCTTGAACTAGGGAGACAGAGCACCATAGCTCAATGGAACCTCAAGATGGCTGAAGGGCTGGTCACCAAATAAACCCTGAACTCTTTTGTCCCACATGGGGAATGTGAGTCAAAGAGTAACAGGAAAGGGTCCCATTGCAGTTATTCATCCCCCCACTTTCCTCCCACCAACTTCCTGATATCTGCTGACCACCCATCACTTCTTTCCCCACTGGTACTAGCCTTTTCTGCAAGACTTAGTCTTCCTTCCCTCAGTCCTCAGTTCACTTTGTTCCCTTACAGACTTTTCTGCAATGTGGTGGTTTAGTACCGTGACAACCAGCTCCTACACAGGCTGTTTCACATAGATTTAAACTACTTAATCCCTTGCTCCAGACTCACTCCTGAGTGGTCCTAGAATGTAACCAGACAGTGGAGAGCAGGTGGAGAGTGGCACCAGTGTTCTCTTCCCCTCTTTGTAAGAACCTTGTGAGCATCTGACCATAGGATGCACTGATAGGATTCTGCTTCTTTCCCTGGACTGTGAGTTCCCAAGGGCAGTTGTTGATGAGGTCTGGGGGCCTTTAACTTAGGGAACAGGAGTATGTACTGAGTAGGATTCAATTTTATAAAGGGACTGCTCTATGTCCTGGGCACACATTTCACCTGCCCTCTCCATAGGACCTTCTTCAGCTCAAGTAAGTGAGCAATTACCTCTTGTATCCTGGGACTGTTGGGCCCTTCTCTTAGCCCATTCTGCTACTTACAGGATAAGAAACACTATGAGGTTTGAGGCTAGCCATAGTCCTGCCACCGACTGGCTGGAAAGAAAAGAGAAACAGGATCCTGATAACCGCTATGGACAATCTGACCCAACAGCATAAGAAGCACACCGTTGTTTCTGTTCAGCCGGTGCCTATTGCAGTCATCCATCTCTGTTTCCTCATTCCCAGGACATTCCAGAACTCTAACTAGTCCAGAACTGGGCTTTAATATCTGCTCACAGTCTTACTCACTAGGAGCGTACACAATATTTCATGAAAAACTTACAAAAAGGTGTCTTGTCCCTGGTAGAGGATGGTCAGTGAGCAGATGAACAAGAACATTACTCTGCTTCTGCAACTCTAACCTTGACTTTGAAGCTGAAAGAGATGGTTTTGATGCTCCCTAAAGAAGGGTCTACCAAACACTGGGTGTGGCTTGGTGCACTGGCATAGGGCTCAATCTTTTTTTTTTTTTGTATGTTAACCCCCGCTCCAGTTCTGCCTGCTTCTGTATCCTGTTCATGGTCCTCCACTGCTAGACTTTGCAGGTGGGGTTTGGGATGAGAAGAGGGGCAGCAATGGAGAAGAGAAGGGGAGAAGGGACAAATAAATAAGGCTAATGATGTCTGCAGAGGCAATAAGCGCTTTCTGCCCTGCCTTAGTCTTCCTTCCCTCAGTCCTCAGACATCTAGCCATGTGAGATGGGGAGGAAAACAGGGTCGTTATCTTTGTTCCCCTACAGACTTTTGAAAGCAAATATGAGCAGCGCTAAAGCTGAAAAGTCCATGACGAGAAGAATCAGCCTGGTTCATGAATACAGGGATAATGATGCCATGATCAACAAGCCAGGTGTGAAGAAAATGCTGCAGAGCTTCCTCAGCTTCCTCAATGCTGTGAATGAAGGTCTGACATTTCAGTATCAGTTGGGCTCTGCACTGGCCCTCAGAGAAGTCTAGTGTAAGCCTG
The DNA here is from genome assembly GCF_907164565.1 of Psammomys obesus. Taxonomy (NCBI): domain Eukaryota; kingdom Metazoa; phylum Chordata; class Mammalia; order Rodentia; family Muridae; genus Psammomys; species Psammomys obesus. The sequence continues at coordinate 107,313 of NW_026592732.1, read as the reverse complement.
TGCTGAAAAGGCCAAAGGTGTCATTCTAGGCGACAGAGCTCTCAGCTGTGGTGGGCAGGGCTGGATTTCCAGGGCAAAGCCATAGAGAATCATATTCTTTCCTAAAAAATACATGCATATAATACTGTGTGTGTGTGTGTGTGTGTGTGTGTGTGTGTGTGTGTGTTTAAATGAAGGTATGCTATATGCCACTTTGGGGTGACAATGCCCCCAAAAAGCTATAAGCTATCTAGCAAAAAGCTCCAGTGTCAGACATAGGAGAGGTCCTTATTAGTTGTTGGTCAGAGGAGTCCAAGAGACTCCCACAGCAATATAGACTACTGCCACTCTTCCTCGTTGCCCACCAGAGTTAGAGGTAGGATTTTCCTCAGTTATTTTTAACATGGACGTCCAATAATTTAGTGGTTGGTTTGTTCCCATTTTTCATGTTTTCTCCATCTTCTCTTTTCTTGTACTTTCTATTTTATATTGAATTTTGAACATGTGTAGAGAAGTTTCACAGGATACAGACAAGTACACAAAGAAGGGGACAAAGAGAAATAGCAGAATATTGGAATGTGGGAGGTGAGCCCTGAGGATGACAAGGTGTGGATTATGGTCTGGAAAGATGGGGTTCCTAACACGGAGAGGGAGGTATTGCTTATGAATAAAGAGCTAAAAGAACCGTATGAATAAAGAGTGGATGTCCCCATGGACAAATAATTCATTTTCATAATTTTTGAGGCAGTCTTTCTGTGCAAACCTTGCTGTCCTGGAACTCACTATGTAGACCAGAGTGGCCCTCCTCTCTCCCAGGGATATATCCACCAAGCAATAAGACCTCGCATGAACAGCTGGACTTGGCAACCAGTAGGGGAGAAAAGGTTCCCAAGTGCAGACAGAAGAGTCAGAGACAACCCCATTCCCACTGCTGGAAGTCCCACAAGAGCACCAAGCTATACAACCAGGGAATATGCAGAGGACGTAGCTCAGACCCATACATGGTTCGTGCTTGCCACTTCAGTCTCCGTGAAGCCCTATGAGCCCTGCTTAGTTGCTTCTGTGGGCCGTGTTCTCGTGGTGTCCTGGATCCCTCTGGCTTCTGCAACTCTTCCTCCCCCTCTTCTGCAGGGTTCCCCTGGCTTCCCTAGTGTTTGGCTGCTCCCATTGGTAGCTGGATGACACTTTTCTGATGAACGCGGTGTTTGTGGCACCCAGCTGTATCTCCAGCATCCAGCACAGAGCTTGCCCAACAGCGAACTCAGAGTGGCTTTCCCCTGAATTGACTGAGTCATTGAATTACCAGCTGATATTTGGTGGTAATTAAGTGGCAGCCTGCTTAAAGCAGAGACCTGAGAAAGACACCAGATGGAGAAGGGCTCTGGGTGAAGGTTCTGAAGGGAGCGATGGACGGGCTGCTGTGCACCATCCTCAACGCTGTGGCACAGGAAGACACAAGAGAAACCACTGGGCTGAGCATTCTCTCAAGGCCTGCTTGCCCAAGAAACTGGGAGTTTTCACAGCCCAGCTCTCAATTACCTCTTGGCTTCCTGTCTTCCAGGTGTAGCCTTTTTGGAAAGTAGCTGGGAAGGATTCACACTTGATATTGGCAAAAAAGCAAAGCAGCATTCTGCGTCCTTACAGTCTAAGCTCAGTGTGTCCCCATGTACCCCAGGTGCTGGCCTCTCCCTGTCCACGCCCTGTCTCCCACCCAGGCCCTGCTCAGGCCTTTTTCGCCTCTGTTGCTGCCCTTCTCCCCATCCCAAACACTACCCCACCCACCACAGATGAGGGCCCTGTGGCCTAGAATGACACTCCATCCCTGGCCCTCTCAGAACAGGCTCAGACTAGACCCTTTGGGGGGGGGATCCCCCCCCAGTTTTGTTCTCTCACCCTGGGTAGTCCTCAGGAGCAAACACCAGCCCCACCTGAGAGTTCAGCAAGGGCAGGACACTGCTTCCTGACTCAGCTCCCCAGGACTCCTGCCCTGATCTCTGACTCCTCTCCAGATCTCTAACCACAGGGGATTTCAAGAATTAGATGAAAGAGTACAGAGCTCTCTCATCCTAGCTCCTGGAGATCAAAATCTGGGGATGACAGGTTCCCATGATGACACAGAAAGGGAGATGAGGGCGGGCTATAAAATGCTGACAAGCCAAAACCTCAGAGTGGTGCCCGCTGCACTTCTGATGTGAGGTTGTTCTGGCGGTACCGACAGTGGCCATGGGCACAGTGACGTTTGTTGTAGGTGTTCAGGACCACTGTGCCTTACAGCAAGGGTCATCCCGGTCTTAACTTCGAGGCTGTTAAGGGGGGGCCGAACATGATCATTTAGCTTGGGTTCGTTAGGTGCCTTGCATGCACTGCCTCCCACTACCCAAAGGCTCACAGGCTATTTCTGAATACTCTTCAGTGGTTCTTCCAGGAAGAAACAAACCATCTCCCCTGTTTTCCAGATGAAAGTCTGCCAAGTCCTGCCACTGAGTGCCATTCCCATCAGCACTTCGTCTCCAGCAGCCATTCAAAAGCTAATGGGGATGTGATCACACAGTCAGCAAATACTGGTGAGCTACTGAATGCCAGGTCTGACTCCACTAGGCCTGGGCCTCCTTCCGCAGCCCCACACTCATCCACTAAGCTGGCTTACATGCAGTCACAGGAAATACAGCCATAAATCTGACTACAGTGACAACCTGCAATGTAGAGGGCTGGAATTAAAGGTGTATGTCACTGCATCTGGAGGGATTTTTTAATTTAAAAAAAAATAAATTTATTTTTTTCTCCAGATGCAGTGGCATACACCTTTAATTCCAGCACACTACATTGCAGGCCGAGGCACAAATTCAAGGCCAGCTTGAACTTACTAAAATACAGGCTGGAGAGATGCCTCAGAGGTTAAGAGCACTGGCTGTTCTTCCAGAGGACCTGGGTTCAATTCCCAGCACCCACGTAGTGGCTCACAACCTGCTGTAGTTGCATGAGAACTCACGGTACTGAGAAGAAGTAGACACAGAGTCCCCACCCTAACCAGGAAGCTGCTTGCAACTTCTGGGAAAGGAAAAGTCAGTTTTCTCCAATGGAGTGTCATTGGTTGTATCAACTACACTCCAAGGCCCAGGAGCAGTTGGTCAACATAAAATCAGGCCTTTTCTTTAATCCTCCTCCCAAAGCGCCTTTCCTGCTTCGTACTCTGGCTCCCTCCCCTCTGTCTAGAGATCCAGATTTCCATCCCTCTTCTCCCTCACACTGAGGCCCTGACCTCTAGCCCCTACCTTACTGGAGCAAGGCTCCCAGCCCCCCTCACAGAAATGTGGAAGCTCCCAACAGGTGTGAGAGAACACACCTTCACCTCAGCACTTGAAAGGTGAAGGCAGGAGGAACAGGAGTTCAAGGCATCCTCAGCTACATCACAAGTTCAAGACTTCAGACGTTTGTCCCCTCCTGCTGCTCAGGCCAGCGTGCATGCACATAGAAACGCATGGACAGAGCTGTGTTCTGGACCCTACCCTCTCCCAGGTCTTCATTTCCACACACTTTCAGAAGCACTTGGCCCTCTCCAGAGAGAGACAAGAACAAGTCTCTCATCTGCAGCTGCTCATCAAGTCCCGGAATCCAGCAAGCTTCCTGCCCAGGGCAGAAGGCTTAGCCCCAAGGACCTTCCTCCCTCTGTCCCTGGTGATTCTGGAAGGTAATCTTCCTTCTCCAAGAGCAAGCCAGCTGAGAGCCAGACTCTGAAGTCTTCAGGAACAACCTCTAAAGAAATCAGGAACATCTGGAGCCAGGCTGCAGGTGAGGCCTGGGTGGGGGGGCTTTGAAGTCTTCCTTCTTGCTTGGTGGGCTCCTGCAGCAGCTCTGGCTCTGCAGCACAAGAATGCTGGGATTCTTGGAAATGCTGGGGCCCCAGCTGAGCCTGGCTGGCTAAATGTGGGTATGCAAATATGGTGAAAAGGTAGCACCAATCAGGGAAGATTAGTCGAACCTGGGAAGAGAGGGGAAGCAACCTGAGCAGCCAAGAGTTGGCAAAAGTTCACAAGGATGTCTACAGGTCTTTGCCTCTGCAGAGGCAAGGACACTGGTCTGTTTCTGGTTGCTATGGTGACCCTGGCAGCCTGCCTGCTGCTCCACAGCTGCTGGATTCACTGGGGTATTTCACTCAGCAGGTGTGTTTTGTTTCTTGGGCCTTTTGTTTCATTTTGAAGCTACTCTGGCTGTGACTGTACCTCTGAGGCCCTCCCAGCTTCAAAGAGCTCTGGGTGTGGGGCTGGAGCTCCTACCTAACCCTTCTGCTAAGCCTGGTGAGGACCACTGTGCTATGGGTGGATGACACAAGTATGGGAACCAACCATCAGGATAACTAGTATCATTGTGGAAGCAAGGCCCACCACCCCAAACCTGGTGGACAGCATTAATGAAGCTGACCCTGAAAACATTCACTGGAATCCAAGGGCCACCAAAACGCCAGGGTTACTACTTGTCTTAGCTAGGGTTTCTGTTGTTGCAATGATACACCATGACCAAAGAGCAAGTTGGGAAGGGAAAGCTTTACTGGGCTTACACTTCTACTTTGTTGAAGGAAGTCAGGACAGAAACTCAAACACGTCGGGAGCCTGGAGGCAGAAGCTGAAGCAAAGGCCATGAAGGAAGGCTGCTCACAGCTTGCTCCTTGTAGCTTGCTCAGCCTGCTGACTTGTAGAACCCAAGACCACAGCCCAGGGATGGCCCAGCCCATCCTGGCACCCATTGATGGCCATCCCCCATTGTTCACTAATTGAGAAAATGCCTTACAGCTGGGTCTCATGGAGGCATTTCCTCAGCAGAGGCTCCTTCCTCTTTGATGTGTCAAGTTGACACAAAACCAGCCAGTACACTGCTTCACGAGGAAGAGGGTGAGAGACATGAAACGCCATATAACTTGCTTTCTGTGTACAAGAAGGAGCCTATCCATGCCTTGGTATGTTTTTGAATGAAAAAAAAAAAAAATTTAAAAATGTCTCTTCACAAAACCTGCAGGAACACTCACGTTGAGAAAAGCATGGTTTATAAATTTTTTTAATGTAAAAATTACACAGGTGTTCATTAGCTGCTGTATATATAAAAAACTGTGGTACATACAAATGATGGAGTGCTACTCATAAAAAGAACTGAATGAGTACTGCAACAGAGACGAACTGCAAACAAGTGAAGCAGTCGTTAGAGGCTGCTGAGTGGTTTCATTTACGTGCAATACCCAGAGCAGACAAATGCATAGAGAAGGAAGTGTGGCAGTAATTGTCAGACGCCAGGGGGAAGGTCTGCCAGTGGGCACCAGGTTGCTGAATTATTAGACTAAGATTATCTGAAATCAAATCATGGTAAAGGTTATAACATGCTGGGCTTATTAAACCCTCTAAGCCGGAGCTGGAGAGATGATTCATCAGGTAAGAGCTCTTTCTGAGGACTCAGGTTTCCTCCACAGCACCAACACAGTAGCTCGCAGATATACATACAGGCAAAACACCAAAACACATTTTAAAAAAAAAATTGGGGATGGGCATGGTAGCACATGCCTCTAGCACTTGGAAGGCAGAGAAAGGTGGATCTCTGTGAGTTCAAGGCTGCCTGCTCTAAAAGAGAGTCCTGAACAATCAGAGCTACACAGGGAAACCCTGTCTCAAAAAAGCAAACTAAAATTAAAATTAAAAATCAGAAAATTTAGACCACCGAATTGAACCTTTTGGGAGTCTGGGGATTCAGGTGGGTGGTTTTTGAGGCAGGGTCTCAATATATATATTCCTGCCTAGCCTGAAACTCACTATGTAGCCTAGGCTGGCCTCTAGTGTGTGGTGGTCCTCATGCTTCTGCCTCGAAAGTGCTAGGATTACAGACGTAAGTCATCACACATTCAATCACAGAACACTTTTAAAGGGTCGATTCTGTCATGTGTGAATTATACCTCAGTGAGGCTGTTTTTACAAAACCAGAAGAGGAAAACTAGGCTGTTTTTCTCTCAGGAAGAAAATGGGGAAAGTGCTTATTGGCCACTTGGTGCGCCCTGTCAAGGCCCACAGAAGGTGTTCCAGCTTTGCTTCCTTTAAAAGAAGAGGGCCAAAGAGAGGGTTCTGTGAGGAAAGGTGTGTGCAGGCAGGCTTGATAATCCAAGTTCAGTTCTAGAACCCACATGGCCAAAGGAAACAACTGTCAAAACTCTCCCTCTCTTTCTCTCTCCCTCTCCTGTCTCTCTCCCCTGTGGGTGTGTGTCTTGCTCTGTGTCACTCTGTCTCTGTCTCTCACACACACAAACACATGCACACATAACACGAAATACATATGTGGTAGAAAAATTATAATGGTGGATATGTGACAATAATCCATCTTGGCTTGTTAATTCTTTCCCCTGGAGAAAAGAACCCAGACAGGGAAAGTGCTTGGGGCAGGTGGAAGTCACAGTGAACCTTCTGCTAGAGCAGTTGTTCTCAACCTTCCCAACTCTGCCATCTTGAATTCAGTTCCTCATGTGGTGACCTCCAGCTATAAAGCTATTTAATTGCAACTCCATAACTATAAATTTGCTACTGTCGTTAATCATAATGTAAATGTCTGATATTCGGGGTATTGGACGTGTGACCCCAAAGGGGTCTAAACCCACAGGTTAAGAAGCGCTGCTCTAATAGTCCATGAGGAAATCAGAACCAGCCTTCACACAGACAGAAAGAATGGAAAGCAGTGAGCTGATCATCCTCCATGCTGGGTCTAGACAAGGCAACATGGGAAAACCCCATGGGCCTTCATTCTAAGGCACCAATCGACTAGGATATCCTTTTGTAAGGACTGAGGTAGAGTGACCCAAGGAAGGAACATGAAGAACTTTAGGCTTAAAGATGGAGGAGAGCTATCACTGTGAGGAAGTGTCATGTGAGACCCTCCCCATCTGAAAGTCCTAAATGAGCCTGCATGCAGGAGGGATCCCACTGATTGGTGGTTCCTCTTTTCCCCTGGAGGAAGGGTGGAAGCAGGAGCCACAGTCTCCCACTCCTCCTTCTGGATACAGAAATTTGACTAGACTTCCTCGAGTCTGAAAAGACACTGCCATGGTGTGGGCACTCGGGGAGCTCCCCGGACATAGCCCCACAATGGCCAGTGGCTCCGCGGTTCCTCTTTACCCCCAGTTCACCTACCACACCTTCAGGAAAGGCTCCACAGCAAGTTTCTCCCCTGCCCCCTCCCCCAACTCTGCTCCCCAAGTCCTGTCCACTCCCCCAGCTCTGCTGCGAGGGTTGGGAGCACCTGGCTTTGGAATGGGGATTTCAGATATGTATCCAACTGCCTTGAGCTCACTGTATAGCCCAGAATGACCTCGTACTTGAAGGAGTCCTCTGCCTCCCCCTCCTGGGTGCTGGGACTACAGTAATGTACCAACTCACCAGACTCCAGAAGCTTTTTTAAGTAAGTGTATATTACTGTGAGAAGCGCCACAATTCACCTAGCCATTTGCTAACTCCCTTTCCTGCTTAATTTTTTTTTTCACCAAAGCAGTTGATAATCCACTGAAGAATTTATAGATTTCCATCTTTAAGGAATGATGCTCTTATTCCGATGATGCGGATCCCAGCAGTGAAGATGCTGGGTGCCAGGCACATGTATATTTAATTCAAGCAGCCCTTGCTATATTACTCTCCAAAACAGTAATAACAGTTCACACTTCCATTAGCAGTCAGTGAGAACAGCTTCCTTTAAAAAGCTTGAGCTGCTCCTGGGCAATTATGGAGATTGAAAGCCCATTTCCAGGCTGAGGGTGAGGAACAGCCTGGGGCTGGGGTGCTTTCAGAAGATGTGAGCTTGAAGCCCTGGACAGCAAGATTATCTGGAACTTGAGGAGGGTAGACTGAGGCAAGAGCTGCCAGCTTCTGGGAAGATACTACCTAACCTGGGTGGAGTGGGGGTCGAGGGGAGGACAGACACAAACACACACACACACACACACACACACACACACACACACAGGTGAAGGGAAGCTTGGCTGGACATGGGCCAAAAGGGCGGGGTCTTGGCTGGAGACTAGGATGGTAGGGCCTGGCTCTGGGGAGGACAGAAGACTAGCAGTGATGGTGGCATTCCTGGAGATTCTACAGGTGTCCTTTGACCTTGGGCTTTTTCTGCAGACCTACTACAGGTTGTGCACAGGGACAGTCTTGGTGGGGCCAAATATATTAATAAGTAAATAAATATTTTAAAGCACAAAATTCCTACTTTAGGTGTGTGGTGCCCAGGGGTAGAATGCTTGCCTATCACACAACCCACAGGGAGAAAATGCAGACCCTAATGGGAGGCCTTCTTGTCAATAGAGATATATCCTCAAAGGGGGGCTGAGGCCACAGCCCCTTTCTCTTCTCTTTCACATCTAGGCCATAAGGTAAATGGCTTCACCACATGTTTCGATTAGAGTGCACTCACTGCCGTGTCACAGGCCCAAAAGCAATAGGGTCAACCTACCATGGACTTAAGTCTTCAAAACTGTGAACCAAAATAACCTTTCTTCTTCAGTTGGTTGTCTCCTGTCTTTGTTACGGTAACAGAAAGCAAATACAAGTACTTGCAGGTTAGATATAATACCATGTCACTCGGAGACACTGAAATATCCTTTAAAAATGAAAACATAAGCCAGGCATGCTGGGGCACACTTTTAATTCCAGCACTTGGGAGGCAGAGGCAGACAGATCTCTAAGTTTGGGGCTAGCCTAGTCTATAGAACTAGTTCCAGAAGTTCCAGGTCTACACAGAGAAACTCTGTCTCAAACAAACACAAAAGAGATAAATCATGTTTGTGAGTTCAAAGACAAGTTCTCAACAAGTGTCTCTACAGAATCAATGCAATGCCAATCAAATTCCAAAAAGTTGTGTTGTTCGATTTAAACATCTCACACTGAAGAATAATTGTTTTATCTTTATTTACCAAGGGGGTGCTTGTTTTGGTTTTGGTTTATTTTGTTTTGAGACAGGGTCTGCCTAAGTAACCCTGGCTAGACTGGAACTCATAGGGATCTGCCTGCCTCTACCTCCTGAGCGCTAAGATTAAAGGCTGATGCCACCATCCCTGATTTATGCATTTTTATATTATGCATATCGGTATTTTGTTTGCATGTATGTAAGTGCACCACATGCATGCCAAGCCAACGGAGGAGGCCAGAAGATGTTGCCCGCTCCTCCTGGAACTGAAGTTAGTACCGTGAGAGTACAGGGAATATAACCCAGGCCCACTGTCAGGGCAGCAGGTGCTCTTAACCATCAGCCACTCTCCAGTCCCCTAAAGTGTGGGTCTTCAGAAGCCAATGACAATAAAAAATATCCTCCGAAAGAACAAGATTGGGAGATTTGCGTTAGTAGATTCAAACGTTTTTATAAGAGGTATCAGGATGCATAGTACTGGAATTGATGCAGGTCAGTTGACAAAAGAGAAAAGAGACTCAGCAACAGACCTACTGTGATATTGTGGAGTATATGGATGGTCTTCCTCTCATTCCAGACACATGGATTCTGAAACCCCTGGAATCCACGGGGTGATAGGAAAGAGTTGTGTGTGTGTGCGGACAAGTTTCATGTCAGTTTGACACAAGCTAGAGTCATCTGAGAGAAGAGAAGAGAACTTCAATTGAGAGAATGCTCTCATAAGATTAGGCTGTAGGGAAGGCTGCAGGGCGTTTTCTTAATTAGTGATTGACATGGAAGGGCTCAGCCTATTGTGGATGCTGTCATCCCTAGGCTGGGTTCTGTAAGGCTGAGAAGCCATGAAGAGCAAGCCAATGAGCAGCACCCCTCCATGGCCTCTGCATCAGCTCCTGCCTCCAGGTTCCTGCCCTGTCTGAGTTCCTGCCCTGACTTCCATCAATGGTAAACTGCTGTGTGGAAGTGCAAGCTGAATAAACCTTTTCCTCCACAACTTGCTCTTGGTTATGGTGTTTCATCATAGCAGCGGTAACCCTGACTAGGATGGTATGCTAATGAGATGCCCAACGGCTGGAAATAAGGTGAAGTTGGTCATCAGAGAGACCCCAATGTTAGAGGACTGGCACCTTCATCCCCACCTGCCAATCTCCAAGGCTGAAGGCAAACTCGGTCTGTGGCCAGGGATGTAATCAATCATGCTTCCTAATAAAGCTTCCATAAATAACCTGAGGATCAGGCTCAGCCAGGTGTGTTGACGTGCACCTGTAATCCTAGCACTCAGAAGGGAGAGGAAGGGGGATCAGGGACTCAAAACCCACCTCAACTAAATAGCAAGGTCAATGCCTTCTGGAATTATATGAGACTCCGTCTAAATAAAATAAATAAGAGGGCTCAGATAGCTGATTATAGAGAGGTCCCCTGAGTGCAGAGTGCCTAGAGAGGCCAGGAGAGTGCTTCACTCCTCCCATGCCTCGCCTGGGGCATCTTTTCCATCTGCCTGTCCATCTGCTTCCTTTATTAGACCCTTAATGAACCAGTGCACAAATGTTGTTTCTCTGGCTCTTTGAGACACTCTAGAAAATTAATCAAACTCTATACCTGTTACAGTGTTTCTCTCTTTTAAAGATTTGAGTTCATTTTAAATAAGATGTATGTGTATGTATTGGGAGAAAATAAAACGGGCACATGCCTAGAGTGGCCAGAAGAGAGCATCAGATCCCTTGAATCTAGAGTTCAGGACATTGTGAGCTGCCCCATATAGCTGCTGTGAACCCAGTTCCAGTCCTCTGCTGAACTATTGCCCCAATCCTGTTTCCTTTTTTTTTATTATATCATTTTTCTTATTTCACACACGTACCACCACAGCATGTATGTGGAGGTCAGAGGCAACTTACAGGGGTCAATTCTGTCCTCCTACCATGTGGGCCCTGGGGGTTAACTGCATGTCAGCAGGCCTGACAACCAATGCCTTTGCCCACTGATCCATCTCAGCCAAATGTTTGGGTTGGTTTTGTTGGTGGTGGTGGTTTTGGTTTTTGGTGTTTTTTTTTGGTTGTTGTTGGTGGTGATGGTGGTTGTAATGAAGTTTTGGTTTCTTTATAAACTCAGTTATGTTGTGTAAATATGGTTTTGTTTTAATCCCAAATTAGAATTTTAGTTTGGGCTTTAGTTTGTCCATAGATAACTGCCTCCTGTGGAGTGTGGTCTTTGCTAGCTAGTCACAACCTGCCTCATGCAGCACAGAGAGGGGTGTGGGCTAGGGCTCTGAGGAAGACAAATAGGGGAGCTCGGAGGGTGGTGACAGGCAGTGGTGGCATGTGGCCTGTGCCAGTGACAGCTTGGAGAGGTCAGAGGCATGGCGATTTGGAGCGAACAGATGGAGAGAGATGCTCTGTGGCAAAGTGGCGACTTTGTGGCAAGGAGGAGACTTTTTGCTGCAATGGAGATTGGTATGGCCCCCAAAGAACCCAGCGACCCTAAACAGCTGGAGAAGTAAAGGAGTCTGATCCCCCTCTCCCCACTAACCTTCTCTTTCCTACCTAGGGTTGGGGGGGGTTAGAAGGAAGAAGCTTTAAGGAACCCCAAATAAAAAAGAATTTTAAAACGAGCTTCTCCAGGTAATGGTTTTAGTTTTTGTTTGTTTGTTTGTTTGTTTGCTTGCTTGCTTGCTTGCTTGGTTTGGTTTCTGGTTTTTTGAGACAAGGGTCTTTTGTGTAGCTGTGGCTGTTCTGGAACTCACTCTGTAGACCAGGCTGGCCCCAAACTCAGGGATTCACCTGCCTCTGCCTCCCAAGTGCTGGAATTAAAGGTGTGTGCCATCACTACCCAGCTAATATTTGTTTCTTAAACCAGGTCCTTTATGTTGTAATTTTTATATTTTAGGTGTAGTCTATAGGCCATTTGTATATCCTTGACATTCAATTAAAACATTTAAGAGAAAGGGATGAGGGAGAAATGGTGAAATTAACTCCTGAAACAGCAGAAGGAAGCGCTGAGGAGTTGGCCTGGGATCAGGAGAGTTCAGTTCCTCCAAGAACTTCTACTGTGCACCTTGGTGGGCACTCTGCGGCTCTGCTCTCCAGTAACGCACATTAACATAACTCTCCTGGGGCTGAGGCCACAGTAGGGATAGTAGCACCTTGTGCAAATACAAATGCCGTGGGACACTGGCACCGAAGGTGCTGCTGGTCTCGGCAGCTCAGACATGCCTGGCAGAGGATAGGGGATACAGCCCCAGCCTCACCCCAACCCAGGGGACTTCCAGGTGATGAAAACTGTTGCTGCTGTTCCAGCTTCATGCGTGCAAGGGTGGGATTACTGCCACTTCTGCAGGGGAAGGAAAGAATAGAGCCTGGACTACAGCAAGGGGAGGAGCAGGGCCACTCCCCCCACCCAGCCTTCCGGTGTATAGTCCTGGGCAGGGAAAGAATCTGCTTCGAAGTCCCCAGCTCCCACCCCTTTCTGGGAACCTAGACCATGCTCAAGAGCCAACTTGAAATCTTTTGAACTAATGAAAATAGTCTGCACCTGGCCGCACCCAGTTCCGCCCCCTTGCCTGCTGCACCCAACAAAATTTCCAGTGTAAATGCCGACTCGCCTTTCAATTTTAAACTATATCCTTAACACAGACAAAAGTTTTGCTACTTGCTTTATTTCTCTTTATTTTGTTTTGTTCTTTTTCAAAAGCCCACTGGGTCTCCCAGGGCAGCCCTGACTGGCCTGCAAACCTCTTGGTAGACCACGCTAGCCCCAAACTCAACAGCGATCCATCTGTCTCTGCCTCCTGGCATTAAAGATGCGCACCATCACACCCAGTGAGGTAAAGTTTTATTTAGCAGATGGCCTCTGCACCTTCTGCTCCTCTCTAGCCTTGGGGTTCAGCTGGCCTCCTGAGAGAACAAATATCTTCTTCCACCACCAGCCTCTGAACCCCGAAAAAAAACTGCCCCTCAACCTCCAAACGTCCACCTGACTGTCTTGATCTTCTAACCCTGGAAAGAGAGGGTGGAAAGGGGATTGAATTCTGCTTGTCTCTTCAGAAACCTTCCTTCCTTCACTAGCTTATAACAGATGTGCCTTTAATGAAATCGAGTTGATTGCTGGGACATCACCCTGACATTCCCTGAATAGCTAACTCTGGCCCCCACTTGATCAGCTCAGACCCCCTGAGCTTTGGCTCCCATCCCGGTGCGGGGCCGTTGCTCCTTCCTGGAGGCTCAGAAAACCAGCTCTTCCTAGGCAAGCTTACCACCACCATCACCTCCTCCTCCTCCCAACCCCAACTTCCCTACCCGTAACCTGCTCTCTGTCCACAAGAGGGCGATCACTCCACACCCCCAAGTATCAACAACTGGGTGTGGCCGAGCACGTAAGGCGTACTTTTCCATAACCACTGAATAGAGCCAATGCTGAACAGCATAGCTAGAACTTAGCCCGAGGGCCCTCTCGCCGTTCAGCAGTGTGGTAAGACTCTGCTAGAAAAGAAAGGTTTTAAGAGATGTGGTGGCTGCTGTTTACCAGCCTTTACCCAGAGCGAGGGAAGACGACTTAACGCCTTGAGGTTGACTGGAGAAGGTGGGGAGGCAAGAAGAGAAAACAGCTGTGTTCTCCACATGAAGTCAAGGTCGTTTCCCCTCAGGTCTGGGCCAGGATGTTGCCCAATGTGGGTTAGGCCTTCCGGGAAGGACTATCAGTAAATGCTGACACTCCAGACACACAACGGCTTTCCCCACCCCTGTGATTTAAGTGTTAATGTACACAGTAGACAGTACTCAGTTGGCCATCTGATCTGATGAGGACTGAGGGCTCAACTGGATTCCAGGGGAGTAGCCCTGTGAGTCATTCTTCAGGGACAAGCTGGGTCAATATTGACAGAAAGGCCTGAAGCCACATTTGGCATGTCCAAGGACCCCGACCCTGCCCTGTTTGTGATACCTCATGAGTCACACGTTCATGGAGTTGCCAGCCCAACAGAAAAAGGACCCCATGCATGAACCTAGGGACAGACTCCTCAAGTGTGCCCTACCTCCGACCAGAACACAGGCAGCTGCAGAAAACTCAGTCATTCCTTGTCCTCGGTCCCCTCAGGCTCCTTGGCCTTTCCTCATAAAACACACAAGCACACAGTGAAAGGGTAGACTGCCCAGTGTCAGGGTCCATGCACTCCCCTTCCACCACACCCAGACCAGAGCACAACTCCCAGGAGACAGCTTGGACCACTGCAGCCCTGGAGGCCCCTAACTCTATCACACAGCAGGCCCTCTCTCCTGGAGATCACTTGAGCCCTTGTTTAAGCTGGCTTTGCCTAGAGGAAGCACCTTTTTGATGCCCAATGAGAGTCCTAGCAGACCTTGTCCAGGTGGGTCAATGAATGCCAGAGATTAACCGTGGCTGAGACCACCCAATGGTGAGTTCATCAGCAAGCCAGGAAGCAACTGGAAATCAGTGGGAAGCCAGAACGCATGAGTAGATGTACCAAAAACAAAATATTTATTGTACAATTACCCACCACTGGATTTGACTGCGATCCGCCCCCAGAGGGAGCTCCACCTTCCCATTTTATTTGAGAGCTTCATTGTAGATCATAGCCAAGGCCCCCAGGAAGGTGATGTACTCCTGGAAATTTACTTCCTGATCCTTGTTGCGGTCCAGATCATCCATCAGCCTTGCGATTTCAGCATCCTCCAGCTTCTAATATGTTAGAACAAGTCCACACTCAGGGGAGGCCAGCACCCCAGATCCCTTTCCCTTCCCTGGAAGCCTCTCTCATCTAAGTGGCTCTGCTCATCAGGACCATTGTGACCTTCAGCTTGCGTGTGCCTTGATTTCTTGTCCTCAGTCCCCGCTCCTCCCTCAGGGACAGCAGGCTGGGAGCATGCAGGCTTCCCTCCAAGGGAAGTCAGAGCAGGAACTGGGAAGGACAAGAGGGAGGGGGAGCCCGGGTACTCACAGAGCCAATGGTGAGCTCCTTCTGGATCAGCTCCTTCAGCTCCCTCTTGCTCAGGGTGTGCTTGTCACCCTCCTTGCCAGAGTACTTGTGGAAGATGGCCACGAGAAGACCAATGGCCTGATCCAGGGGGCATGCCATGGCTGACCACTGGGCTAGAAGAAGCTGTTTGACAGAGGCGCAATTCAGTGCTGCTGGTAGCAGAGACCTCCCACCACCCCCTAAGCCGGGTGACAACCTGCCTGAAGCAGCTAGCCCCTAGCCAACACAGGTGGCAGCCAGGGAAACTGGGGCGAGGAGTGAAAGGATGGAACCAGCTTTCAGGTGTCTGAGCTCTGTCCTCCATGGCGAGAAAACTGGGACATGTGACTGAGCAAGGGAGGAGATGGAGGCTGCCCCTGGACACCTCCAGACAGGGCCACACACTGCGACGGCGTTGACACACCCAGGACAAGCCCTCCCGCACCCCAGGAAGGCAAACTTGGGGAGCCGCCCCATAGGGATGCCTTAGCCTCGGGTCTTGTCTGGCACAGCCCCGCTGATCATGGCTATCCCTGCCTCCCGGGGGTTCGGCTCGGCTCGGAAGACCGGAATCCCGATGCAGACCACCCGCGGAACCCGCGGAGCCCGCGGAGCCCGCGGAGCCCGCGGAGCTGACTGGGGCAGGAAGTGGCTTGACACCCAGCCCAGGAGTGGACCGACCCTAGAGGAACCAGGGGCTGCCCCAGCGAGAGCTCACCGCGCCGAAGACTGCAAAGCGCCAAAGGAGTGGCCGAGGAGGTGGACTGTGTCGCAGTCCGGCTGGCCTTATAGCGGGCCAGCACGGGTGAGGCCCGCCCAGGGAGTGCCGGCCCGCCCCAGCCCCACCCAGCGCCTGAGGCCAGCCACACACACGCCCCAGCCCCCTAAACTTTCCAAGCCTCTGTTGCGGGAAGCGGGATGAGGAAGCCTAGCGGACCCTGACGGGGCCCAGAGGAGACCAGTACAAGCTGGAGGCACCGCGTCTTCGCTAATTCTGTAGTTTAATTTGCCCTCTGGCACTCGTGACTTAGGCTTGTGTGCTGGACCTCCTGTCAGCCTGAGCGCAAAGTGTCCTTCAAGTTAGCACCAGTGTGAGAGGAAGTGGGAGCCTCACCGATGGCGTTGCCCCTCCAAGTGAGGGAGGGGAAGCAACCAAAAGTCTACCACGTTGTCTGAGATAGTTCTCAGCCTTCCTAGTGCTGCGACCCTTTAGTACAGTTCCTCAGTGGTGACCCCCAACCACAAAATTATTTCCGTTGCTGCTTCATAACTGCGATTTAGCTACTGTTATGAATCACACTGTGAATGTCTGTGTTTCCCGATGGTCTTAGGCGACCCCTGTGAAAGGTTGAGAACCGCTGGTCTATAATACTCGGGGCTATATCGATCCCAGAAGGCAGATTTTTGAGCCAAACTGAGCGATATAAGATTCCGTCTCAAAAAAGGGGGTGGGGCACAGTCTAAAATATTTCAAACACCATCCCCCACGAACAATAAATTTCTAACACCACCACTTGACTCCTCCCGCTCGCTGCCTAGAACTTCATCCTTAGAGCAGTGTGTACATTAATGTGCCACAGTGGAGCCAAGCCTAGTGAGCATCCTTAGGTTACTCATCGTAAGGGGAAAGTTTTGAACATTTTCTTCGGAAGAAGTCTTGAGAAGAGGAAGTTGGCGGGGGAGGGGGAGGGAGCAGCCTGCTGAAGTCACCCTTCTGTGAGAAGTGGGAAGGCTGCTCCAGGCCGGGTGGGGAGGACGGCAGCAGCTCGGGCTCCCTTTTTCACTGGGCTAACTCTGAGTCAGACCTGCTGGGCCGTCACTGCACTGGTAGCCACAGCCTGCCGCTCTGACCTTCTCACTCCCAGAGTGCTCTTCCTCATTGTTTTCCCTGAATCTCTGCTGTCTGGGCAGCTTTGTTATTTTACAGGAGTGCAGAACAAAGCCAGGACAAGTTCAACAATGCCCACGGCAGAGGACAGCCAGCGTTGTGCAGTGAGAGCCCAGCCTCTGTGCCCATAGACCACCTGTGTGTGGCCTGACACGGATCCATGCAAATGTCTGTTCTCCCCTGCCTCAGACAAGGGAAACAAACCACCTCAACACCAGCGCAAAGGAAAGGGCTTTATTTCCCTGCTGGAATAATCCATCTGGGAGACAGAGAAGGGGACCACAGGAGGGGGCAGTTAAAGAAGCTGCAGAGATCAGAGGTCGGGATGAGGCGCTGCCGCTGAAGGTAGAGAGGACCTGTCACTTGTCCTCCAGGAAGAAGTCGTTGTAGGCCATACACAGCGTGGTCAGGAACATGGTGTACTCCTTGAAGTCAATCTCCTGGTCGCTGTTTTTGTCCAGGCTCTTCATCAGGTTATCAATGCTGCTCTCCTTCATCTTCTGCAAGGGCCCAAGGGGAGGAGACTGCTCAGCAGTTCAGCCCAAACCCACCTTTACCACAGGACCTGACACCAAATCAGGGTCAGTGACCTGAGAACTGATTCCAAATGAATTACAGTAGGAAGGCTAGTGTACCCCCTGCCCCTGGGACATCCTCCCGTGCAGAGAGACAATAATCTATAATGTACACCAATACCCACTAAGAACAGCTTGAGGCCTGGAGCATCATCCAAGCCCCATACCTAGCCTGCCCGGATTGTAAGCCAAGCTGAGAAACGGCCCAGACATCACAACTTTCTCTAAGATCACTGGATCTGAGAGGCCAGCATGTCCCCTCCCCCCAGGACAACCTGGCACCCGATGTCCTCCCATTTGGTCCCTGCACCCTGGGTCCACTAGGATGTTGAAGACAGAGCCTTAGGGTAGAACAAGAAAACACAGACAGGCAGACCCTGCCCTCTGTTGTCTCCCTTGGAGGTAGGAGGTTGATGCCCATGATGCTGGAAGCTGCTTCTCTGTGACATGCTCCTGGTCCCCAGTAATTAGTACCAATGGGCCAGAGGCCCTTGCCTCTACCCTCCAGGAAAACAGAATGGTTTCTGGCATTGAATGTGTATCTGTCAGGCTAGGTGTGGTGGCCCTCGGGAAGCAGAGGCAGGGGGATCTATGTGAGTTGGAGGCCAGCCTGGTAAGGAACTACTGAGGGAGTTCCAGGACAACCGAGGCTACATAAAGAACCTCTGTCTCAAAAAGAAAAAAAAATGTATATTCAATGTTAACCTTCAGATGCCTTGAGGAAGCCACAAACAGGCCTAGGAACTGTGACACCTGTTTCAACCCTGTCCATGGACATACTCCAAGAACCTTCCCTCCAAGTGGGACACTGAGATTCAGGACTTTATTGTAAAGATCAATAGGAGGTTGGTGCAGAGGCCTAGAATCCCAACTCAACCCAATGGACAAGGTCTTTGATGTTTTCGAGGCTCAGTTGTTCTATCTCATAGACCTTCACGTCAGCCAGTGACCTCTCCTATCATGTCCATCTGATCAGAATCAGTGCTCTCTCCTTCCTACCCCATGCTCACAATTAGCCTGTTAATTTACTTATCAACGTCATTTAGGACCTTGGCTGTGCCAGGCACAGAGGAGAATCAAGAAGGATCTATGTCACTGAGTTGTACACAGCCAAACCTGGCATCCCCCATCCCTCAAACCCTCAAGATCCCTAACACAGGCTATGCAACCTCTCAGCAAAGACTCTTTTGCCTGATTCTACGGCCTCCCACAGGCAGGAGTCTACCCAGACTCCTTTTCAGCGCAACCAGTTCTCCTCCAGCGCAGAGATATAGCGGCCTGGCAGTCAGAGATGTCCACCCGTCCTCTGTCTCTGGCCCTGCAGACATCCTGACCCTTGCTTAGACTAAAATACCCTGAAAGTAGGTGGGTATCTCCCAGAAGGAGTGCTCAGAACGTGTGGCGGGGAGAGAGAATGGTCACCTACCTCTGCAAGACTCAACTCTGTCTTGATCAGCTCCTTCAGTTCTTTCCTACTGAGGGTCAGCTTGCTGCCCTCTCGCCCCGAATATTTATGGAAAGTGCTGACCATGGTAGCCAGGGCCTTCTCAAGAGGGGTCTCCATCACGATGTGCACTCTGGAGTAGGAGAGGGGACAATCCCAGCACTGGAGAAGCTAAACTTGCTCCTTACCAGTCGTGTATACCCAAGGGCCCTTTTGCAAACCATCATTGACAGGAGCCCACAGTGAGACCAAACTCCACTGAGGAGATGTGTGTGTGTGTGTGTGTGTGTGTGTGTGTGTGTGTGTGTGTGTGT